>NW_021347584.1:0-689 GCF_001605985.2 Dendrobium catenatum | reverse complement strand
GGTCACCAGACGCGGAGAATAGGTTCGGACACCAATAAAAATTTGCTACGTCACCTGCGCTTTAGTTGCGTTTTGACTGCGCTTTACATGCGCATTTGATGCGCTTAATTTAAAATTATATTTTATTAATATCCGAACCTATCTCAACACAAATAAAAGCATCTCTCACCTTCACCTTGGGCATTTGACCTATCTCACCATGCAATAATTTGCCCAAGGTGAGAGATGCTTTTATTTTTCAATGTGATACTCTTTTGAAGCCCACACATTTATTTTTCTTTCCTCTTAGCAATTTGATTCATGATTTCATGTTGGATGAGAACTTTTCTTATTCATGATGGATTAACCAAACTTGCCTTCCATGATTTATTTCATAACATTAGCTAGAACGACGAATCTATTAAGAGAATCAACAAAGCGCTATAAAACGACAACCCTCTTAGACGTTTAAGAATTTCATCAAAGAAGCGCAAGAAAATCTAGTAGTCACCCAGAGCGCTGCGCGGACTCTCCTCTTCAAAACTAATATTATTAACAAAATTATGAAAATTTTATAACCGGAATAGCGGTTCATAACCTTCACTTTCCTGACACTTTCCCCATTCATAACTCCCTATGCTGCAAAGATTTCATCAACGAGGGGACGAACAATAAGCCAATACATATCGAAGCCGCGATTGGCTCCTTGC
>NW_021347583.1:0-595 GCF_001605985.2 Dendrobium catenatum | reverse complement strand
CGTTAGTTTACTCTGCTAGGAAATTATTCCCTTACTTTCAAGCCCATACTATTGGAGTCTACATAAATCAACTGTTGAGAAGTATCCTGTGAAATCTAGAAGCGTCTAGCAAACTAATAAAGTTGTATGTGGAATTGGGAGTGTTTGACATCCACTACTCGCTTAGACTCTATATCAAATCTCAGACACTTGTAAATTTTGTAATTGAATGCATCATCACCATATCTGATGAGCTACCAAGTGCTTCTCTTTCCAGTGCTGAATGTTATATGTTGATGGAGCTTCTGAAAGTTCTGGCAATTGTTTGTGTTGAAAGCTTTTAAAGTGTTTGAAAAGATTAGTCTTTTTTGGGAAAAGTTAATTTTTTGGATTTCAATATCAAAATCGAACATGTCATTATAAATGATATATTGCCCCAGGAAACAAGGATATCATTCCCTAAAGGATTCAGATAATGAAGCTAAAAATTTTCTAAGATGCAATTGTCAAATCCCAGGAAGAACTATGTCTAACATCGGAAGGGTCAAAATGACATTCTATTTGTATTTAAATATTATAATATGGATGGAAGATCATTAATTTTATTTTCATAGTC
>NW_021347582.1:0-1275 GCF_001605985.2 Dendrobium catenatum | reverse complement strand
TCCTGAGCATCGTCCTGAAATTGAGCTGGCCAATCCGAATCATCATAAGCATCTAAGGGTTTTTGAATATATTGTCCTAGCCCATACTGATATTATCCAGGACGATGTGAACGTATCAATCATCCTTAAATGCTTCCATGATTCCCTAATCAATTTAGGCATAATTGTGTCATATTGTCCAGGCCGATCAAGAGATCGTCTTGGCCGATTTCCAAAATACAAAATACCTAAATTTATTATGGCGGCTATTTCTTTCTATTTTGAGCAGATTATCCTGGCCGATACAAGTAACGTCCAGGATGATCAGCTAATGACGTCTATCTTTAACAAGAAATCATGATTAGAATCTTTGTTTTGAACTCGATCGTCCATGCCGATATAAATATCGTCCAGGATGATGTGAGCAAAAACAAAGATTCTAAATCTCTCAAGTGTGTGTGTGTGTAGGGTTACTTAGCATCAGTCACTTCAAAGATTACAATTGACTCAAGAAAGGGAAAAAAGAATATTACAGACTGACTCAGACCTAGTCTACCCAATCTTGAGCTGGTTCCGGTTATCGTCCGATCTTTGAGTCCTGAAATGTCAGTAGAACACAGTAGTCAAAGAGAAGTAAGAGTGTTTGCTAATCATCAAAATATAATCCATGAAACTTAAGTTGCAACAAGTCTGACCTATGAGGACGAGGTGCCGGACCTGGGGAAGCCCAGTCTTCTAAAAAACTATTTTCTAAGCCTATTTTTTAAATTTCAAACAAACTTGATTTGAGGTTCTTAACCAGCACGCATTGCATTAGAAACAAATCAAAAGAGTCAAAATTTTAACTGCATAGTCCTTAGCATTTTGCACCCAACATAAGTCAAAGAGTTTAATTAGGAAAATCTCTAGATGTCGGCCCCAACTCTCCAAAACTGTAAATAATATGTCCCTACCACTCTATCATAAAAGACCGGACCCATGTATTTTAAATAAATTAGGTGGTTAGCTGGCTCCCCAATCTAGGTCAGGGTAAGTCCAGACCTTGCATTGCATTAGTTAGGTTCAGACGACTATGGCCAGTGTCCAAATTAGATTTAGGATCCGGGCAGATTTTTGATTATAAGACCCCAAATTTCGGGAATCTAGTCCCAAATTTCTAATACAATGCTCAACTCTAATTAAATATTATTTCTAAAAGTTCATTAGGGATGTTAAGCCCTATAGAACTGGCCCAAGCTAACCAAGAGGGGGTGAATTGTTATTTTAAAAAAAAATTCACAAAGAAGTAAAAATCAT
>NW_021347581.1:0-213 GCF_001605985.2 Dendrobium catenatum | reverse complement strand
TTTGGTTGTAAAGTTTTCATTCATAACAATGGGAAGTCACACTTGGGAAAATTTGATGCAAAATCTGATGAAGGAGTTTTCTTAGGATATTCTAGTGTTGGGAAGTCTTTTAGGGTGTTTAACAAGAGAACTTTGATGATAGAAGAGACTACCCATGTGGTTTTTGATGAGTCTGATCCTAAGAAACCTAGAGTTGAAGATGATGAGAATGTT
>NW_021347580.1:0-807 GCF_001605985.2 Dendrobium catenatum | reverse complement strand
TCTCTCGAGATCTTTCAAATGGCAAGTTCTAGCAAGCACCAAAAGTCTTTGACTAAGGGTCCTCCAAGAAATACATCCGAAAACTTCCTTTCTAGAGCCAATGAAGAATCATTTGCTAGGTTTGTCTCTACAAAAATCACCCCATCTAGAGTTCTCCTACAGGATCAATTGACCTTTAAGGTAATGCAATTGTTTACCTCTACTCAATTTGTTTTGATCCTCACTTTAAAACACTTCTACAATAGAGAAACCTTTCACAATTTTCTAGCAAATATGTCATTCAACTTCGACCATTCTGTCATCAGTTCTTTTGTTTTCAAAAAGAAAATTGAAATCACCAAGGTTGACTTTGGTATCATCCTAAACTTAAGGACTGAAGGCTTAAGAGCACACACTTTAACCACCACAAGTTTTGATTGGACTGAAGTTAATCGTGTGATTAGAGACAGGAGAATTAAGGATCATTTGCCTAAAGTTTCAACCTTGGTGCGTGATGCCTGTATCATCCAGCATGTATAAAGAACTTCCATTATACCTAAAGCTGGTGATAGAGTCAACATCACTCCTCTTCTTTCTATTGTTACCTACTTGATTATGACTAGACAACCTATAAATGAGGCCCAATTCCTAATTGACTACATTTATGGTCTCTCTGAAATTGGTCATGTTGATCATAAAAGAAAGAAGAACATAGCTTTAGGACATCTGATTGCCTACATTTTGGAAAAGAACTATAATTTAATTCATCTAGAATAAGACTTTGAAGAACTACTCTACTACAACGACGCATCCTTTAGGGCTATCTTC
>NW_021347579.1:0-657 GCF_001605985.2 Dendrobium catenatum | reverse complement strand
GTCTCCCCCAGTGTGTGTGCATGGTTGCTTTGTTTGCATACAGATTTTATGACCAAACTCAAGAAAGGAAAAAATAATATGTGATCTCCCTGAAATGTTAATACTGAAAGACAAGAGAAACATTCAAAATATTAAATGAATAATGACATAATTCAACAAACATTATTTGTTATCATCAAAATGTCAGGTTAGGGGTCATGGACTGGAACAATCTTCTCCTTTTTTATGATGTCAAATAATATTGTTGATAAGCAAGTTAGCATAAATTTTTTGTATTTTTTGTTTTTTTATTATTATATATTTTTTAAGTAAACAAAAAATTATGAGTAGAAACACGAATAGATAAAAAAACTTGCATTTCATTGGAAATAAAAAGACACGACAAACATGACATCTAAATAAGGTGTACTAACTAAAGTAGATAACATACTTCTCCCCCTTTGACATCACCAAAAAGAGGAGTTCCAAACAAAAACTTAGAAAAACATAAGATAATGATATAGTCAATAAGGAGGATCCTAATCAGGTGGTGGTGGAGGTGGCTGAAAGTAGTGGTGGATGGATGGAAACTGTTGATCAATCAAAGAAAATTTTTCTCCAAATCATCGCATATCCTCCTCATGTTGTTGGTGTTGTTCTTGGATATGAGAGTAAAGT
>NW_021347578.1:0-1709 GCF_001605985.2 Dendrobium catenatum | reverse complement strand
TCTGGTCATTATTCAAGCTTTATTAGTTTCTCTGTTTATTTCTCTACTCAGTTTTGAAACAGGTGAAATGATTTGACATACGAGGTCAAATGCGCCATACCTGCAAGAACAATAAATGGTTGCAGAATGCATGTGTGTGTCCTATATGTATTGTTGAGATCGCCAACACTAGCAATTTTGCTTGTAGATTGAGATGGCAATACTACCACTCTATAGTGGAGGACCCGCCCCTACAAACAAGTGCAATCATCAAAAACCACCTGAGATTGGTGAAAGGTGGATGCGATGCAAGGACAATGGTTCTTTTACGAATATTTCCAAGAAGTCGTAGTGAATACAAAGGGTCCCTGTAAAAACACACGAGCCGCTTGTGCATAACAACAGTGGGTAATCGTAAGTACAACGAACCCTTGCGGACATAAGTACATATATCACCTACAACAATGGTGATTGAGATGCTACAAAGGTCGTCAGGTATGAAGACACTCGATGTACGAAAAAGGACACTTGGCAGAATGGAGGGGATGTTTGAGTAAATTCTAATTAAACTTCATGGTGTTCCAAAATTTCTTCTTGATCCTGCACTTAAGAAGAAAACAATGCTTGCATCTACAAATATCAAAAACAATAAGTCTACTATACTAAAGATCCTGAAAGGAGTTCTTTCCAAAGCAGCGGTCATTAATTTCAAAGTCCAGAAGGACCCTCCCGGTGAATGAGAAAAGGGAGTGTCCATTAAAACAATGAAATATCTCATTGCAATCGGATGACAACGCTATGATTCAACTATATCCAGAAGCAGGAGACTCATTAGTGCACTACAATCCACTTGCAGAAAGCAATAAGCAGTGCACGATAGTCTACATGTACAAAGCAGCAAACAACTCAATCTAAAAGTTGCTACGTCACGCCACATGATCCGCAACATCTGTGCAAGCGGACAGAATGCGTCTCTAAATATGTCCAAAATACCCCGGTACATGCATCGTAGTTTGTATACACATAGGTACACAAGGGGTAAATGCAATCACAACACCCGCATGGGTCCTGCGAGCGTGTTATTGGTACACACATGACGTCTGGAGATGCTGCACGGGTTTATAAATGAACGTAGTTCGAGCCCGATCCCTCTATGCAGGTAGATAGGAGTTGACACGGCTCGAACTATTAAACGGATTTATGGTCTGGATATCGACCAGAATATCTATTTTATACATTCATATAAAGCCTTCAAGGCCTTCAACAAAGAAAAATTCATTAATAAAATCATGAAGCTTAAGGACCCGATCCTCTGTCGAGTAGCAGACAGGGTCGACTCTAATTAATGAAATTCCTGAATGACCCCAGTCACCCCGATGATGACCATGTTGAATGCAAATCCCAACCGGAGGGGTCCATTTCAAGTTATTCAAAATGTCACCCAAATGCCCATCAAAACTCCAAAACTCCACTTCAATTCCCAAAATCTCAAAAATCTGAATATTTAAAGATTGGAATTCGACCATTAAATCACTTAAAGCAAAATCTATCCGCTCTCCGCAACGATTTGCCAGGGTGGACAAATTAAAATTTACTTCAACTCACATAGAGCTAATGCCTAGTCGAAAATATCACTTGGATCCATTCTCAAGCAATCTCCTGCTAGTAAGGACGTGGTATGTGTCCTCTAACCTGCGGTTTTGCCGCCAAATGGCACCGCATGATAAACG
>NW_021347577.1:0-274 GCF_001605985.2 Dendrobium catenatum | reverse complement strand
ATGCTCTTTCTAATTTTTTTTCTTTTCTATACTTTTAGTTTTTGCACTTTACATTTCATAAATGAAATTTAAATTTTCATTGCAAATAGCTATTAGTTTAATTTTTGTTAGCAAATATTTTATTTTTCGCTTAATTTATTTATGCGTCAAAATTTAAAAATAAAAAAGATTTAAGTTTCAAATTGCTTCCTCTTGTATTAGTTACTCATCTAAATTTTGTTTTTAAAAGTTGTTATATTTCATAAAACAAAAGGAAGTTAATTGAGTGTTTATC
>NW_021347576.1:0-336 GCF_001605985.2 Dendrobium catenatum | reverse complement strand
AAAGGAATAAACAAAAATATAGTCAAACTTTTGATTAATAGAAAAAAATGAGAATCGCCCTTCAAATAATCACTTCTCACAGCAATCTGTCATAGCGTTGAAGTCGTGACTTCAATTTGACAAGAATAAGATAGAAGAAGGCGAATAACCCTCTTTAGTACCTCTTTTAAAACAATTTTGCACGTGAAATTGAAGAGGTAGAGGGAAGAAACGAGCAACCACAATTGGAGTTTAAAAATGTTGAATACGAAGCATTTTACATAAATATGTTAAATGAAACGGACGGAGCATTAAAATTAATTTAGTATGAGAAGAAAACCCTCTTTAGTGCCTATT
>NW_021347575.1:0-522 GCF_001605985.2 Dendrobium catenatum | reverse complement strand
TATATGGAAACGCCAGGGTGAGTAGGAATTGGAAGGTGGTGGAAGCAAAGAGGCTCATTATCTCGAAATTGAGAGCAACCTAATTAAGCATTTTTGAAGAGGAAATTTTGCAGGCTTTATATCGGTGGTAGGATTCCTCATTTTCAGTATTTAGAAATCAAGCAGGTTGGCGACTCGACGAGGACGAGCTTCCAGCAGTCATCCGACCTCGTTTAGACATTGCAAGAGGGCACGAAACTAAGTGAAGGGCTAAGTGAGGAGAGGTTTGAGTGAGAAGAACAGCCTAGGCAAGGGTACTTATAGAAAATTTCGACAATCGTACAGTACGATCTGGGATCGTATAGTACGATAGACAATCAATATTCTGACCGGTCTTTTCGGGAAAAGGCAGTCAAATCGTACAGTACGATAGGTATCGTATAATACGATCAGGCGAATTTCGATGGTCCCGAGGCCCTCAGTACGACTTTTGACTAAAAGTTTCATACAGTACGAACAGGTGTATCGTACCGTACGATCCAT
>NW_021347574.1:0-1115 GCF_001605985.2 Dendrobium catenatum | reverse complement strand
GCGGGATCCGTCCCCGTCGGGTCGGGTCGTGACAATGGTGATCTGAGGGACTGTAGTCTCTAGGTAACGGAGGTCGGATGTACAGTAGTCGAAAAGAAATGATGGTTAGAACAGACCATAGTTAGCGGACGATGGTGGTCTGAGGGACTGTAGTTGGCGGGCGACGGAGGTCGGAGGGACCGTAATTCACGGGCAACGATGGTAGGAGGGATTGTAGTCGACTGGTGACTGAGATCGTAGGGACCGTAGTTGGTGGGCAACAGTGATCAAAGGGAGGTATTAGGCGGGCAATGGTGGATGGAAAGACCGTTGTTAGCAGGCGATCAAGGTCGGAGGGATCATAGTTGACAAGCAGCTGTGGTCATAGGGATCGTAGTCGATGAGCGAGAGAGGTCGGAGGGACTGTTAGTAGGCGACGATGGTTGGAGGGACCATAGTCGGCGGGTGACAGAGGTCGAAGGGAGCGCGGTCGATAGGCGTCAGAGGTCAAAGGGATCGTAATTGGATGGAAACGACGGTCAAATGGACCAAAGTTGGCAAGAAATGGCAGTAAGAGGGACCATAATCAACAAGCGACATTGGTCGAAGGGGACCATAACTGACGTGCGACGATTGTTGGAGTGGATTGTAGTCGGACATCGATGGTCGGAAGGATTATAGTCGGTGACAAAGGAAAGCTCTTTAATGAATTCCATATGGAGGTTAAATGGCCATTATCGACCAAAGGTTCATCAACGACAACCTATTAACGTAGATTCATTAGCAGTTGTGTCGGGGTGAAGCTCCAAGATTCTTCAAAATCTAAAGCTCTTCTCTCATTCCTCCCTCCTCTCTATTTGTAAATAATGAGAGTTATATTTATAATTTTTTTGGAGTGGTATGACTAGAGAATATGGACAAAATCAAGGGCACGTTGGAAGTGTTTCAATGGACGATCTATATCTGTAAAGATCATTTTTCTCCCAGTATCGTCCGGGACGAAGTTGGATCGTCCCGGGACGATCGGTACAGGTTGTGCTGAAATTTTGGAGACTGAACAGTTCGTCTGGACGATATTTTGATCTTCTGTACGAAAATCTTACAGAGCCAGATCGTCCAGGGACGATATTTAATTT
>NW_021347573.1:0-439 GCF_001605985.2 Dendrobium catenatum | reverse complement strand
AGGAGGGGTTGGAAGTGAGAAAAATTGAGTCTTTTAGAAGAAATAGGGATCCCTAAATAGGTGAGATTGCAATGAACTTGAGAGATCCCAAGGACACCCGAAATTTGCTGAGCAACAGGCGAATTCTTAGAGAAAAGAATGCTGCTCTTAGCCGGATTTATGATCAGCCCAGATGCCAAAGAGAAGTTCCCAAGCACATCTTTAAGAGATTTGGCATTCTCCACATTTGCTAAACCAAACACCAACAAATCATCAGCATACATGAGATGGCTAACATTAAAATTAAGATATCTGAAACCCAAGAAAGGGTTGCTCTCCCTGAAATCCAAGCTAGAAGATAGACCATCCATAACAATGCAGAAAAGGAGAGGAGAAAGAGGACAACCTTGCCTCAAGCCAGATGAAGATTTGAAAAAACCTTCCAAAGAGCCATTCAGAC
>NW_021347572.1:0-385 GCF_001605985.2 Dendrobium catenatum | reverse complement strand
TTATTAGGATAACCTTGCAGGAATTCTTAGATTTACTATTTTAAATTCATGTAATATTTATAATAATTGTTAAGAGTTGTGAAAACAACTATGAGTTGGGATATTCTTATCCAACTCGAATTCCAAAAGAAGAAGGCATCCCTAAAGGGGAGAGTTTTCTTCCATTTTGAATATCGAGTTGGATGGCTTTAAATATCCAAAGAGAAAAGGCAATGCTCCCTATCAAGGGAAAATTGTCTCTTCGTTTGGATATTCAAGCCACGACGGACCCAAGGAGTCCAATGAGGAGATTTTCAAGGAGTCCAAGGAGAAGATCCAAGGAGTCCAAGGAGGAAAGTTTCCAAGGACTCCAAGGAGGAGAGTTCCAAGGAGTCCAAGAAGAAGA
>NW_021347571.1:0-203 GCF_001605985.2 Dendrobium catenatum | reverse complement strand
TAAGTGTTTTAAAAGTGTATGAGTCCATTCCGAAGAGGTGTGTGTTATCCCGTGAAAGACTTAAGGGTTTCATTTTTGCTCTGTTTTTTGTTCCTGTGAAGACGTCTAGTGAAGAAAAAAAATTTTCTTTTGAGTTTTTCTCTTCCATTTTTTCTGCGTTCCTTTTTTTTTTTCTTCTATCATTGGTATCAGAGCCACGATTG
>NW_021347570.1:0-10917 GCF_001605985.2 Dendrobium catenatum | reverse complement strand
GACTCCAGACGAGACGGATCCGCCCGTCTGGATCGCGACGGAGCTGCACTATCCAGCGATCTAGCCTTTGGAATTTGTTCGAACTGAATCTCCAATTAATTTAATTTACACAGACTAACAAACCGAGCTACTATGTATCATCAAATGCAAGCGGAACAAAACATCTAGTCCGATTTTCATTTCCTCAAAATCATACTACAGAACATATCATGGCTTTCGACAAGAGAAAGACAGAAAGAAAAGCCATGATGTAACAAAAACAAGTCAAAGTACCTATACTGACAGTACTCTGAACTAATCCTGGACTTCGCTTGCTTTCCCGAACCTGAAAACCACCAGAAAGCAAGGGTGAGCTCAACAGCTCAGTAAAGCAAACAAACTCCAATCAAAATCCTCAAGAAATCTCAAAACCACAACACAGCAGACAAATCCGTCAGAATCGATAAACAGATTCGGCACAGATATCAAATCAAAAAACTGTACGAAATGGAATTGTAATCAAATCAGAAACATAACAGCATCAGTACACATCAGATCACAGAATGCAGATCGTACAGATCATTATCGGAACAGAAACAATCATATCAGAATCATATAGCAGATATCAAGATATTTATTCATAGTTAAATTCCCTGACACTGACTGAATCTCAATAGGATCCAGGCCCATTAATGCCTCCCTTTGTGCTCACGCACCCAAAACAGATCAGATCAAGAATGTGCTTATAGCACCAGAATACATATATAGTGCATCTAGCAACCTAAACAGAATTGTTTCCCTCGATCCGGAACAGAACAGATTCAGATTTCATATTAAGCCTCATTTCAGATTCCCAGACCACTACTGAATCTCATAGGATCCAGGCCCCTTATAACTCTCGCTCATATAGCATATACAGATTAGCATATCAATTCAGAAGATTCCGGACAAAACAAGAAAATGTATTTCAAAAACGGCAGCAGAACGGCAGTATACATGAATTCTACACAATTTTTCCACTTGAAATCAAAATTCCAAAATTCCCGCAACAGAATATAGATATCAACATTTTAGAACATTCTCTACTGCCAGATAATTTCCCAAGTTCACAGAAAAATCCAGTCGACTAAAAACACAGTCGAATCCAAAAATACCCCGGACGAAACTCTAAAAAAACTACAAAATGTGCACACTCGCACTTACACAAAATACAGAAAGTTTACGCGGTAGAAACTAAACCAGTCGGAAATTACGGAACCAGAAAATCGCGAACACAAACTTAATTCCGTGACAGATAATACCGCCAAACTGACGGTTCTGAAAATTGAGAAACAGTCGGATTGTGCCCTTACCTTGCGTACAGGCAATTTCCTCACAGTCTCCTTCGGCACGAAACAGCTCGCGTCGCCCGAAAATCCACTTTTCCACTTTTTCCTTTCGGTTTTTCTCTCTCTCAATACTTTTTCTCTCTCTCAAATATCTATTTCTATATATAAATCGACTGATCGTCTGGACGATCGAGCTTTCGTACCGGACGATCCATGAAGAGGAATTAATTTCGTCGAGACGAATCAAAATATTCCCCGGGCGACAAGGTTCTCTGACTTTTTTCGTCCAAGACGATCCCTGATTTCGTCCAGACGAACCATACAGCCAAACATGATTTTTCTCTGCACAACCTGTACCGATCGTACCGGACGATCTTGACTTCGTCGGCGACCTGGGCAAAAACTGAAATTACAATTCCCCAACTTAAAAAAAAAATGTCCGTCCTCGACATTATCCAGTCCAAATTAACTCATCAAACAAGTAATGGGACAACCCTCTCATGTCGGACTCCTTCTCCCAGGTGGCTTCCGTGCAGTAATGGTGCTTCACTGGAACTTAACCATTGAATCTGTTTACCTGTCTCTAGCTCGTACGTCGTATGGCCAAAAATCAACTCTGCTCTTTCCTTGTACGTTGCAGATTCTCCTGATCTCAACCTCATCAGCAGATACTTTCTCCCATTAGTCGGAACCCACTTCCTCAGGTGAATACGTGAAACAACATTTGCACATCAGGCAATGCGAATCAAAAGCATTAATTTGTAAGCAAGCTTTTTCAATCCTTTCCAGGATTTCAAAAGGTCAACATACGTCGACTAAAGCTTGCTCACCTGACCAACCTCTGCTCACACCCTTCATTCGGGCTGACATTTGCACATACACAAGTCACCAACCTGAAACCTAACAATCTGTGCTTCTGAATATTGATACTTCCTGCTGTCGATCTGAGCAGCTTCTCAATCTTTCTCTATCAAATTGATCTTACTGAGTCAGTTTCCATCAGCAAAAGTGGCTTCCCAAGCCTGCCTAATCTCCTACCTCGTCAGATCAGAAGAGTACGGCACTTCCCTGATACAAAGGCTTCGACGTTGCCATAACCGATACTGAGCTGAAAAGCTGTTGTTATAGCAACCATCAATAGACGGAATAATGATCTTTCCCAGCTTCCGCTAGTCCAGAACAGCAAAGTTAACAGATCTTTCCGTTACCTTGAATAGTCCTTCAGACTGTCAATTCCGTCCTGAGGATCGAAAGGCTGTACACTAAATGCCAAGTTTTGTCCCAAGGCCTTGCTGAAAGTGCCTTTCCAAAGTTTGGAAGTAAAACGTCAATCTCCGATCAGATAACGAATCACGACGAGGCAAACCGTGCCATCTGACTAATCTCTTTCACATATATCTGTGGCAAGCGATTCAACTGAATCCTGTCCTGTCTGGATCGGAAGAAAATGGGCTGACATCTGTCAATGCGATCTACCCACCCAAATAGCGTCGTGCCTTGTCTAGATCGGGGAAAACCCATCGCAAAATCCATCGTTACCTCGCTCCCATTTCCACTCAGGCGGATAGGCAACGACTGAACAGATGCACTGGTCGCTGATGCTTCTGCCTTTACCAACTGACAGGCTTTCGCATCTCGACACAAAACTCCTGCTATAAGCCTCTTTCTTCAATCCAGGCCACACAGATACAAAAGCTTCATCAATCAAGCGTACATCTTACCACTGCCTAGATGTACAGTTGTAGCCTGGAATGTGAAGATTTCATGACCTGAATCTCCTGCGTCAAGTCCCAACACAGGTACAGTTTTTTTTTTTTTTTTTTTTTGTTTTTTTTTGTTGTTTCTTAAATCTTTGTTTTCTTCTTTAATTGAATAAATGCAATCAATGATTATTTTCAGTTAATTATTTCTGTATTTTTATGTTTCTACTGATTTTTCTTTTTATCCTAGATTCTATTCTGTATGAATATTTATAACTTCTGATGATAATTCATTTTTATATTACTTTCTGTGTTTTTTTTTTTTTTTTTTCTTTTTTTGAATTTTCTTTTTGTTTTTCCTAATTTGTTATTTATTCTCTCGATATACTTTCATTTTTCTTGAGCCATTTATCTTTCTCTAAACCCTTTCTTGATGGAAATCACTTCTATACTTTCTATTAACGCTGCCATTATATTTGTAATCAGTTAAGTTTATTTACAAGTTATAGCTTGTAATTTATCCTGAATTATTTTCTCATGTATAGACTTTCCTGTCAATTTTTTTTTTTGCACTGCACTTTTTTTTTTTTTATTCTTTAGTTCTCTTTAATTCCTCTTAGTGTTTTTTTTCTGTTATAATTCTTTTGATTATAGTTCTATATATCATTATATCTTTTTGATTCAATCTGTATTTGCTCTATTCTTCTTTGTCTCAGTCAGATCTTCTTTCTGTTAGTAAAAATATACTTCAAGTGCTTCTTTTGATCAGTGAAATCTACTCTGACGCCATACAGGTAAGATCGCCTAAATCCTTCAAAGCAAATCACAAACTGCATGGTCTAACTCCAGATCAAATGTCGTCGTCGGGTAAATTCCTTCTCTATGTGGTTTCCACTGTCTAGTTAAGCATAGTGAAATTACTGACCATGGCTGTTGTCATCAGGACACATCCAGTCCTTTCAGCTGAAGCTGCACTGAACACCTAAAACCTCCGTACCTGACGGAAGTTGCTGAACACTGGAGCTGTAAGTCAAACAATCCTTCAATTGCTGAAAACGTTGCCTCCACTCCGGTGTTCCAAAACAAAAGGTACTGACTTCTGAGTCAAGTCTCGTCAGAGGGCGCTTCCGAAAGTCTGTGAAAATCCCTTCCAAATTTCCCTGTAATACCAGCCATGGCGCCAAGAAAGACATACGTACCTCCAAATACCGTAGTCGCCCTTGGCCAACTTAGCCAACTGCCTTGAATCTTCTGGGACATCTACAGAAATGCCCTCTCCGTAATCACATTGCACACACACACACACACTTTTCAGCTAGATAATTCACACTTGGATTGAGAAGCTTCGCATACAGCTTGCCATCCTTGCCTCAAAGCTCTCTAATCATCAATTCCTCAAATGTCTGCAATGATCATGCCTCAGAATCAGATATACCAGAATATCGTCGAATGAAGGACGATCACAAACTGATCCCAGATACTCCCTGAAACTCGGTTCCACGTATCCATCGAAAATAGGGCAAGCAGGCGCGTTGTTCCGCCAAAAGGCATAGACAAAACTCATAGGTCCGTGGACGCGAGTACTAAAAGCTCGTCTTCACCACATCAGCTTCCTTCACCTTCACCTATAATATCGAATCGCAAATCAATTCTTCGAAAAGGGGTACTGAAGGATCCGAAAGCTGATCAACGATTGCGTCAATTGCGAGGCAAAGGATATGTTCTTTGATCGTGACCTTGTTTCAACTATCTCTTGTAATGCGGGGATACGACATACGGAGTGTGCTCGTCCTTCCTCTTCAAAACAGAACAGAGAGGTGCTCCTCAGGGCTGAAACACTAGGGCACACAAAACCTCTGAAAGTGCAACCAACTCCTGAAGCTCGAACTTTCAACTCAAGAAAGTTCTTTCGGTGCCTATCCCCTGTACGGAGCTTCGATTCCGGAGCGGTACCGGAAAATATGATCAGAGAACATCCACAGTCTCTATGCGGAGGTAAACCAACACAGCTCCTCAGTGAAAAATATCAGCAAACTCCGTATCCACAGGGATTCAGAAACAGAACCAACCTCTAGGTTCAAATCCTGCACCGAAGCCAAAACACTGGGCATTCCTTCTTCACATCCCTGGTTCACTTCTCAATACGAAATCAAGACTGGAGAGAACACCTCGTAATCCCTGAAATACAACTCTCTTTCCGCCATAAGCAAACTCAACTTGCTATCTTCAGAAGTCTATCTGGCTTCATACTGACTCAACCCAATCTACTGCCCCGAATTACATCATACGATGAAATCGCAACACGAATCAAACTTGTTTCCACTTCTTGCCAGCAATCTTGACGATCTCAACAACAAAATTGCGAGGCAACTCAAAGGATTCCAGCCTGGTAAAATCACAGACAAAGAAACCGGAAGTAAAAAGAATCCAAACGTAAAGCCCTCAAAACAGTGCTCGGACGAAAAGAATGACTCGCGTCAGAGTCAAACAAAATACGACAGGTCCTTGATTCAGAAATGTATCGTACTATCACACATCAGGGAGCATCTCGAGCCTCCTGCTTGACTCAAGCTGTAAACTCGTGCTGAACTGGAACAGGAGCTGAAGCAACTGGAACTACTCCTGCTCCTCTGAACAGTAGGTGGTCTTCCGTGGTGCAGAACTCAGAACCACCCCCTCTTCCAGCAAATACCCTCAGGGCGGAAGCGAACAGTCCTCCGGTCTTGGCCTGCTGTATACGCGGCAGGTCTGACAAAGCCCTCTAGATTCGCTGATCACAATCCCATCTGCGTTGACACTCCTGCAATCCGATTCCTGACTGAACCACATCGGCAAGCACAGACCAGCCATCCTATACAATGTGGCTCGAGGAGTGGTCGCCGCCACAGTTCTGGCAACACAGGTTGCGAACTGACTGATCCAAACCGTCGTACTGGTAACAGTACCAGACGAGTCCTCCGCTTTCTTCTGGGATCTCTCCAGAATCACAGACCCCGGAAAAAATCTCCTCTTTCCGGAGGAACCACCTGCAGATGCCTCGCCTCCAAAACCTCTTTTCTACTCGCATCACCGCTGCTCTTGGCGAGTAGCCTCAAGTCGTTCTCTATCATCGAGCTCGCTCCACACTTCGGAGAAATCAGTAATCTGAATGGTAATCAGGGGACTGCCTCAAGTATCCGGCTCGCAATCCCCCTCAGAAATCTTAAAAAATCGATCTCAGCAGAAAGTGTGAACCAGCTGCGGAGTCGTACTGGCTATGCAGTCAAACTCAGCCTCGTACTGCATGTCCAGTCTTGCTCTACCTGAACAATGCCCCTCTAGCAAGTTCTCCTCAATCTTGCTGTCGGTGCAGAAGGGTGGAGAAAACACACCAATCTCGGAATACTATCAGTGAAACTCTTCCCCGAAAATAGTAATCAGATAGAGTCAGTTCTGGCCACTCGGTAAGATCTGGCTGCACTGCTTAGGACGTCTCAGCAAGTGACCTAGTTGGGCCAAGTTCTCCGTTAACACAGCGAAAAACGCTGAATGCTTTAGACGAGAGCAGACCGGTAACCCTTCTTCCTGTGAGGGGTGAAACAAAATTGAACTGTGCGGCAAACAAATACATTATTTGCTACTGTGCATCCATTGTTTATGGTAACATAATTACTAGAAACAAAATAAAAAAATCGATATGGATAGGGCATTTGACAGTATCAAAAAGACAGTGCATACAATCAGATACAGACAAAATGGCAAATCAAAAACATAATCTATCGTCAAGAAGGTGCCTTTCTTCCACTCTCTCTCAGCCACCTCCTTTCTCGCAGCCAGCCTGGGTCCTCAACAGCGGCCCGTCGGAACCTCGGAGGTTTCAACCCTAAAAACGAACTGGCATATGTCTTCCAGGTCATCAGATCTGACAGTAGATCACTCTACTCTGAGTCATCGCTCATTCTTCATCTGAGCAACCAGCGAAGCAAGAACTGAGAAAGCGTATCAGCAAACCACGACCATTCACTGGGGCTGTACTCCCCACTGGTTGCTGCTTGCGTGATGGGGCTCACTTATAGATCTGACCTCATCTGTCATGTTTGGGTCCTGGCTGATCCATTACAGAAAAATCCCCAGAAATTTCGGAAAAATTATCACACAAAACAACAAAAATAAAAGCCAAAACAAATCAAAATTACCCCCCAGACAAGAACCTACTGATCACTCATTGCCTATAGCTCTGTTTTCACAAATTCCTCAAAATGTGCCAAAACCGCATTGCTCTTGATAATACCATAAAAGCCTTGTCACGACCCGACCGAGACGAGACGGATCTCCGCCGTGCTGGATCGCGACGGAGCTGCACTATACGCAGGATCTAAGCTTTTGGATATTTGGTTTCGGAACTATTACTGAATCTTCCCAAATAATTAATTCACACAGAGCTAACAAACAAGAGCTACTATGTATCATCAAATGCAAGCGGAACATAACAATCCTATCAGCGATTTCATTTGTTTATACCTTATCCTATCCTCTCCTTTCCTCGTTTTATTCCTTCAACCAAAAAAAAAATAAAAACATCATCACGCTTTCTACAGACAGTAACATGGCTTTCGAACCACCGACACGCAAAGACACGAACAGGCAAGCCAATGACTGTCAAAAACCATAAAAGTACAACGTTACCTTATATCTGAATCAGCTCTGAACTAATCCTGTGACTTCCTTGCCTTTCCCCACAGGCTGAAACCCACCAGTAAAAGCAAGGGTGATGCTCAACAGCTCGTAAAGCAACAAACCTCCAATCAAAATCCTCAGAATCATCAAAACCAAAACAGCAGACAAGACCGTACAGAATCGACAGATTCGGACAGATATCAAATCAAACAAAAAACTGTGAGCGGGGAATGGGAAGTTGTTCATCAAATCAGAAACATAACAGATCGAGACCTTGCATGTAGTCAAGATCAACAGAATCAGAAATCGTTACAGATCATATCGGACAGATACAAATCATATCAGAATTCATATATGCAGATATCAGATATTTATTAAATTAGTTATAATTCCCCTGACACAGACTGAATCTCATATGGATCCAGGCCACTTATGCCTCCTTTGTGCTCACGGGCATCAAAACAGATCAGATCAGATGTGCTTATATAGCACCTAGAATACATATATAGTGCAATATAGCACCTAAACTAGATTGGTTTCCATTCGGATCCGGAACAGAACGATATCAAAAAGATTTCATATGGCTCATTGTCAGAATTCCCAGACACTATAACTGAATTCTCATAGCGAGTCCAGGCCCCTTATAACTCCTTTATAATAAGCATATAAGATAGCATATCAATTAGAAATTTCCCCCCGGCAAAACAAGAAATTATTTTCAAAAATTCGGCAGGCACACAACGGCATAATAAACAGAATTTTTACATCTATCACGGGTCGGGTCGTGACACGTCTAGTGATGTTATGTGCTCTGTTCATATTACCAACATAATTCTAAAATCTATCATTTTTTTTATTTCTAAAAATCTTTGTGTCAAAATATCACCACTAGCTTGTTCTCCAATCCGAGCTCTATACAGATAATAAAACAAACAATAAGCTACATCCTTGGTTATACTATATTCTAACCAATCTTTGTGATCATCAAACTATGTAGGATTTAATCTACAAATTTTATCTCTAATTTATGTGCACGTGAATTTATGATCATGCGGTTAACACAGTCCTTTCAGTAAATAATGTATCCAACTCTCAATTACAGAAAACAAGAAGTAACTTCTATTTGTCTTTGGTAGTATAATTCATGAAAAACCTTTGTTATTATACATAGGGGTCCATGGCTCAACAATATGCTCATTACAGAAAACAAGAAGTAACTTCTAGTAAATTATGTTGGCAAGTCTCTTCATGATATCTAGTAGAGATAACCTTGTCTCAATAAATTAATAGTAACTCTTCTCACTTATTCCTTAAGGCACTATTCTTATTTATAGGTGTATCATATAAAGAATAACATTATCAGACCATTTATCTAAGTTTTATAGTCTATATTTATATGATAGGCTGTTGAAGTGCTCATTGAACTTAATGAACATTATATAAAGTTCATTACTTGACCATAAATAAAAGCTAAAATCTTAGTAAATTTGATTGTAAAATTATCTTGAATTAAAGTTCCTATCATGGTGGATTCAAGTTGATGAAGATCCTTATTAGGCATTGTATAATATGCATTGTAACATAGTGTTTGTTTTTCTCAAAATTTAAGGAGGATTGACATTTAACTCTGCTATCAAGATAAACTTTTGTATCACAAATAGACAAATTGAATATGTGGTCAGTATTGTTGGGATCTTCCTTGGATGCAGTTGACATTGAAAACTATGATCATATAATTTAATTTTTAAACAAATCATTATTTCATAATAGTTAAATAAAGTATATGCTAAAATTGTTATGTTAGAAGCTTATCATGTGCCTTGAGAATCCCAAAAATCCTCTTGATATTGAAAGGTAATCCAAGTAAGTGCTCTACAACTCTAAATTAAAACAAATGTGTAAATGAGATAAAATGATCCAATTAGAGGGATGGTATGTTGTGTTAAGTCCAAAGTTCTTCATGTTAGAATAGACTTATACTTATTTACGTTTATTTCATTATCCAGTAATATTTGTACACGTGTACATTATGTACAGGAATCTTCTATATAAGACCTATGATGTATCTGTAAGAAGACAGAGAAATTAATTCAAGTTCTTCCTTTATGTCATCGTCTTTCTTTTCTTCTCCTCTGTTCGTTTCTTGTTTTTCATCATGGTATCAAATTAAGGTTTGATCCTTTCGATCCTCATTCATGGCGAACACTGCTTCGTCTTCTTTCAACACTGAAGCCACTTCCGGTGTTCTTCCTCACGCTCAATCTGTTTCTCCCTCCCTCAAATTTGTGATATCAAATCTCAAATTTCTTGTTCCAAATCCACTTACGCCGGATAACTACCCTATATGGAGCAACCAGATCATCAAGATTCTTAAGGCTAACGGCTTCGCTCTCTTTCTCGATCCGAAGCCAACGACCGTCACGGCTACTGCTACACCGGCAAATGACAACACCGATTCAACTCAAGAATCGCACCAATGGTCAGTCATTGACCAAAAATTGGCTGCCGCCCTGTGCTCGACGATCTCGCCGGCGGTTCTCCCCTACGTCATTCAACTAAACTCGACGCACGAAATCTGGAGCACCTTGCAAACTCGTTTTCAGTCTTCTAACAGGTCTAAAGTCATTCAGCTCAAGAATGAGCTTCACAATGTCTCCATGAAGAACCTCTGAATGTCTCAATATCTAACTGAGATCAAGAAGATCGTCGACCTGATTGCTTCCGCGGGATCCACGGTAGACTCCGAAGATATTATGATATACATCTTGAACGGTCTCCCACCATCATATCAGCCCTTTGCCGCATCCATCCGCACGATGCAAACTTCACTCACTCTCGACAACCTTTACGCCCTCCTCATTAGCGAAGAAATCCATCTTCAGGCGGCTGCTCTCAAATTTCCTACCAACATCGACACCCAAACCGCTCTCTATGCCTCAAATTATCGCGGTCGTCGCGGTCGATCTCGGCCCTCTCAAGAAAAGATTCAGACAACGCACCCTGCACCTTCCTCCGGCGTCATATGTCAAATTTGCAAAAAGAAGGGTCACTCGGCAGAAGCTTGCTGGCACCGTCTTAATCCTAATTACATCCCGTCGCAACCTTCCAACAAAAACAGTCAAGAGCTTCTTGCCAATACCGATACCAACAACTCCACTGACTGGTATCTAGACTCCGGCGCTTCTACACATATGACCAATTCAACCGACAATCTTGTTACGTCAAACGTCTATACCGGTACTGATAAGGTTACC
>NW_021347569.1:0-309 GCF_001605985.2 Dendrobium catenatum | reverse complement strand
ATCCACATGGGTTAGTGAAGATAATGGAGACTGCACAACTGGTAGAGGACAAGCTGAAGGTGGAGCCACCGAGGAGATCAGGGGTATCTTACCCCACTTACCGACCACCACTCATGACAGGAGGCCCAAAGGCGGCTACCATCCTTCCTCCTATAGAGGTAGCCAAGGAGAACTATGGCAATGAACCAAGGGGGGTTCAAAAGATTGACTGATTCAGAGCTGAAGGAAAAAAGGGCAAAAGGCCCTTGCTACCGATGTGAAGAGAAGTTTAGACCAGGACATAGGTGTAAGGAGAAGACACTACATGTG
>NW_021347568.1:0-268 GCF_001605985.2 Dendrobium catenatum | reverse complement strand
ACCGACGTCGGACTTCCACCAATTCGCCAGCCACTGACGGACTTCTGCCAGTCCGTCGACCGCCGCCAGACTTCCACCAGTTTTCCGATCGCCACCGGACTTCCATCCGTCCTCCGACCGCCGTCGGACTTCTACCAGTTCATCGACTGCCGCAGGACATCCGCTTGCTCGCCGACCATCGTTAGACTTTCATAGTTTGTCGTCCGCCATTGGAATTCCACCAGTCTGCCGAACATCGAAGGACTCTTCCACTAGTCCGCCAACTACA
>NW_021347567.1:0-233 GCF_001605985.2 Dendrobium catenatum | reverse complement strand
CGAGTAGAAGTCCGCTGACGAGCAGAGGTCCGACGACTGGGAGAAGTCCGACGTCGTGTATTAGTCCATCGAAAGTCCTGCAAGGCAAAAGTTTAGTGCATGAGGAAATTCAAAATCGGGAAGAATTTTAACTTTGTGGAGAAGTTAAATGGAAGTCCCTTGAAGGCATTCTGGCGACGTTAATCAAGGATGTAAAACATATCCGAGGTTGTATGTTAGAACATTTGTTCGAT
>NW_021347566.1:0-218 GCF_001605985.2 Dendrobium catenatum | reverse complement strand
ATTTGACTATAAGCACGTTATGTTTGGAAACCGATTGATAGCTCAAATTGTGGTTCGAATTTTTCAACAGCGCTTCGGGTCCTTGATTTGGATTCATTTGGGCTCCGATTGAGTTGAATTTGGTGTCGTTGGGTTCGTATTTCTGAGACGCTTAGTTTGGCTGCAAGTTCGCTGAAATTGGAGTTCAGGTGATCTCGGATTTAATTTTTGAAATTTCC
>NW_021347565.1:0-213 GCF_001605985.2 Dendrobium catenatum | reverse complement strand
AAGTCTGTAGCAGAAAACCTGCACCTTCGGTGTAAGCGTAGCCTTCTTGATCCAAACAGTCCACCTGATAGTCTGAAGGTTCCGAAACCATGATTCTGTGATCAACTTAGGAATAGAATTTCCAGAATTCTAATAGATGAGCTCCATTTCATCATCCCTCTGATCTTCTTTTATTATGATTTGAAGAATCAACATAATCAAATCCTTGCCAAA
>NW_021347564.1:0-215 GCF_001605985.2 Dendrobium catenatum | reverse complement strand
AAAGATTGTATAAAGCCTATAATTGATTGGAAGTATCCTTGCATTTGCCGAGATTTTCCTAAAATATTATCTAGATGTTGAAGGATCATTTTTACTATAGTTGGAGTCAAATTTGTCCCACAGTCCGCATTTGATTCTTATGAAATTGATACAGTAAGTAGGGGTGTTAATTCGAGTCAACCCGTTGGGTTCGGGTCGAACCCGACCCGACCCGG
>NW_021347563.1:0-941 GCF_001605985.2 Dendrobium catenatum | reverse complement strand
ATTAGATCTTAATATATTTTTAAAAATTAAATTAGAAATCAAATGAGCTCAAAATATTGGTAAAAGTATCTCATTCATCGCAAAGAGCATGATAATTTCTTGTATGTGCATGCTGCATGTAAGGAGGGGAGAAAGAGATCATTCTCATCATCCGAGCAAATATGTTCTATTTTTTTATTCTAAATTATCAATTTTAAGTTAATAAATATTTAATATTATTCTTCTCTTTTATTACTCTTATGAAAAATAAATAAAATATTCATGCTCAAATTTCCAAAGTTTTTATACAAAAACTTTTCTAAGACATGATAGAAAAGGAAAAAAATCTTTTAAAATATAAGATGACTCTCTCTCTCTCCTAGGTGTGTCAATTTCAAGTCACGGGTCAGGTTTTGGGTCGGAGCCGAAACTGACCAGACACTATTTGGGTCAACCCAACCCATTTTTGCAAACGGGTTGGTTTTTCAGACCCTAACCCGACCTACTTCGAGTCCAGGTCAATCCGACACAACCCAAATGACCAGGGTCAACCAAATTTATTAGTTTTCGGGTCAAAAAATGGGCCAATCTTTGATTTTTGGGTCGAAAATGGATTAATCTCGGGTTTCTAGGTCAAAAACTTATTTTCAGGTAAAAAACGGGTCAATTTCAGGTTTCCGGTTCAACCCGACCCGACCCAATTTTTGAAACGGGTCGATTTGTTGAACTTGAACTCGACCTGTTTCGGGTTCGGGTTGACCCTAACCCAGAATTTTTAGATCGGATTTGAGTCGAGTTTGTAGGCCGTGTCAAATATTGACACCCCTACTCTCTCTCTCTCTCTCTCTCTCTCTCTCTCTCTCTCTCTCTCTCTCATTATTTTGATAAATTTTAATAATATTATTTTTCTCAATTAACAAATTAGTTTTAATTAACAAATATTTTTTATGCTATGCTTCTCC
>NW_021347562.1:0-1340 GCF_001605985.2 Dendrobium catenatum | reverse complement strand
CGTCATTTCCTCCTGTATTTCCATAGGTGGCTTTAAATTGTGCCAGGTGGTTCCTGGGTTGTTATTACCGTTGAAAGTATTGAACTTTGGTACAGAATACCCTTTTGGGTACAGTACTTGGGTCGTATTCAGCAGGATAAGGACGACCCTTGCCCACCAATTTTTTTGCTTGATCAACGGCTATAATAGCCCTGATCTTTTCTGTGATTATTCCTTCCAACTGTGCATCAGTTAGTGGTTCGGAAGTACTAGCAACATTTTGTGGGGTGGGCTGACGGATGACATTATGAGCCTCGTGACCACCTTCAGGAGTACCTCGTACTCCCGAGACTTGAGGCATTTGAAAGTTTGGAGGATCCAGAGGAGGATTGGGCATGGCACCAACAACAATAGTTTTCCGCATCATCTGCATCATTGCCCCCATCTGAGCCATCATCTCAGTCATCTTCTCATTCAACTGAGAGATTTCTCTATCTTTGGCTCTCATTTGTCGCCTCATATGTCTCTGCATGTCTGCAAGCGTGACATTCTCATCAGCGAAGGGATTCTCCTCGGCTTCTTCTCCTTCTTCTTCTGCTTGGGAATGACCACCTCTACCAGTGGTGGACCCAGCTTTACGACGACGTTGATAAACTCGCCTAATTGGCGGTTGCTGATCGTCATCATCTTCATTGTCATCGTAGTAGATTTCCTCATTAACATTGGTATGTCTCACCTTATAGACAACTTGCACGTCCAGAGTATTATTTATTTCTTGCATTTCTTCTTCTAGATTTTCTTCAAGAAATTCATCAATGTTTTCTTCAAAATTTTCGTCCCCTTCAATGAATTCCTCATATTCTATATTTTGATCATCTATATTTTCTTCCAGTACTTGGATCTCCGAGCGGCGACGCCATTGGATTTCCGGTTCCTGATTAGGCACGGGGACTTCTTTGACCAGTGGGCTGCGATCGAAGTTGGTCTCTTTCTTTGGAGGGGATGGAGGGCGACAGGATCCCTTAGAGGATTCTCCAAGGTGTCTACCATCTGGAGGAATATCATTATGGGTCCTTTTTGGGGCCCACTTCTGAATTTGTTCGTAGACGGGGGCGGATCTCCGGGAAGCCTCACCGGATGTCACGCCCAGATCAATCCTCCTTTCTCTTCTTTCTCATTTCTTCGAGGCTTTGGCCTCCAGACCTGTTTTCCTTTCCACCGGGACCTTTCAGCAGCGGATCCCTGAACATATGGTTCAGGTGTCACACCCCGATGTTCACCGCGTGGGTTTTACTTTCTTTCTCTTCTTTCTGTAGTAAAGGATAGACGTTCCCTTAGCGGGGTTCTTCTGGTCTCGATCA
>NW_021347561.1:0-274 GCF_001605985.2 Dendrobium catenatum | reverse complement strand
TCAACAGCCGTGGCATTGTCAGTTTGAATCGGGCGGCCAAAAATAGACCCTAACCCAAAGAGAATCCTAGGGGAGAAAAGGTGACGACGCAAACCAGGAAATGAAAACAAGACAGGGACAATCGGTGACTCCTCCAAAAGGTCAAGGAGAGGCGACCACTTAATCACTTTCATGAAACAACCAAAAACAAAGTAAGAACGATGCGCAAAAACCCTCCCATAGTTTAGATCATTCGAAAGTTTGATCAAAACATTTGATTGATCCAACAAAGTGA
>NW_021347560.1:0-229 GCF_001605985.2 Dendrobium catenatum | reverse complement strand
ACCTCTACCGACCCTTCCATGGATGAGAAACTCCAGAAGAAAGACAAGCAGAGCGATCCTTGAGCAACCCTTGTAAATCCCCTCACAAGCTCCCCCTCACATGATCCTCTCTCTCTCTCTTTTCCTCTCTCTCTTTCTCTCCTCAAGGTCTTCTCAGGTCAAGGCAGCAGCCAAAAGGTTTTTTTTTTTTTTAAACATTGAAGAAGAGCTCTTTAAATAGAAGAGCTCA
>NW_021347559.1:0-242 GCF_001605985.2 Dendrobium catenatum | reverse complement strand
GCCGATGTTGAATCCCTTGATCATGAACCATTTGATGGACATTTGAATGTCTTAGTGATGTCAGAATTCGATGATCTTGGACTTTTCGATTCATCTCGTCGAGCCGCTCAATTCGACTATAAGCACGTTATGTTTGGAAACTGTTTGGTTAGCCAAATTGTGGATTGAACCTTCAAACATCGCTTCTAACCCTTGATTTGGACCTGTTTCGGCTCAGATTGGGTTGGATTTCATGTCATTGG
>NW_021347558.1:0-226 GCF_001605985.2 Dendrobium catenatum | reverse complement strand
ATGGGAGAGGCTCCGCTATCCGCGCAATCTTTGCCAATGATTGCACAGCGGCGCAATCATTGGCAATGATTGCGCTGAAACACTCGCATAACTTAATCCACGTCGGCAGTCAATACGGGCCGTCCGATCGCGTGCTATACCAAATCAACGGTCCAGATGAAGTTATACCATGATCCGGACGGCTGAAGCGATACACAGCTGTGGATCAACAGCGGTTCGACGAGAT
>NW_021347557.1:0-222 GCF_001605985.2 Dendrobium catenatum | reverse complement strand
GAATCTAGCCAAGGATTTCAAGCCATTGCCACGGCGGACAAGCTGACTGTAGGGGTGTCAATATTTGACACGACACGAAAACCCGACTTGGAAAATCCGGGTTGGACCCGACCTGATTTCAAAACGGGTCGGGTTCGAGTTCCCGGATTCGACCCGTTTGAAAAACGGGTTGGGTTCGGGTTGACCCGGCAGGTTGCCGGGTCAATCCGCAAACCCGTTTAA
>NW_021347556.1:0-251 GCF_001605985.2 Dendrobium catenatum | reverse complement strand
AGCTTTGTTTCAAAATCATAAGTTTAAAGTACTTTTTTATTAACGTAGATGGTTTCATTCGGAAACCGAAATACACCTGAGGGGGGTTATACAAAACCAACTAGATTAGACCTCAAGACAGAGATAGTATACCTATTACTAGACCTCCACAGTTTGATAGTATACATTTTGATTTTTAGAAAACACGCATGTCTACTTTCTTACAGTCACTTGAATATCGTATGTGGATCCTAGTCCAGGAAGGTTATACA
>NW_021347555.1:0-390 GCF_001605985.2 Dendrobium catenatum | reverse complement strand
TTATCAAATTCTATTAAATGTTCTTTTAATTATTTTTATTTTGTTCCAAATACGCAATGTTGACGCAGAGAGCACGCACAAAATACTCATGGTGTACGCATATTATACCCATATATAACGCACAGTGTATGCATAAAGTACGCACAATATAATAATAAACACGTCCAGTACTCATACTATACCCAGAAAGTTATGTTTTATTAACTATTAAATTATTAATACAAAATCATACATTAAATTACATCTGCTCCAAAACACGCAATGTTCACGTAGATAGTACGCACAACATACGCATAAATACGCATAACATACGCAGAAATACGCATAGAGTACACAGTGTTCTGCTTTATCTATGGCTCGACATTATATAATACTGAACACATCCAGCAC
>NW_021347554.1:0-269 GCF_001605985.2 Dendrobium catenatum | reverse complement strand
CCCCCCTATAGGCCGGCCCACTCATCCCTCTCTCTCATTAATTCTAGCCATTATTACTCCCTTAGTAGCTCCCCAAATTAAGCCCCATTCAAATTCAAATTGGGATTGATTTAATCTATTCCAAATTGACAGTTGCTGATTAGGCAAGCCATCCAAAACCTTCATTGTTTCCTCCCTCCTTCCTAATGCCGCCAGCATGCTCCCGCCTCCCCTCTCTCTACCCGTCCACCTTCCTCCCCTAGCTCTCAGAAGGTTGCTGTCCAGAATTC
>NW_021347553.1:0-518 GCF_001605985.2 Dendrobium catenatum | reverse complement strand
GTTCAAACAGAAATTCTAAAATTCATATTTTAAAATAGTTTTTATTTTCTGGTTGTTACATCCCATCTATTCTTAGTAATGATATACGTGATAAGAATTTTTTGCTAATGCAGCTCATTTTGTTTATTGGTTGTGAGCTTTGGCTATCAACTAACAGGTCTTAGGCTCGAGTCTTGCATATGTGATGTGTGTGTGATTTTGTCTTAATTGGCCTAAATATTCCGGAAAAAAAAAGTAAGTGCTACAGTAAAGCATACATCATTGTAACAACCAATAAGAATTGCGCGCTCTCTTTAGCTTTGAAGCTAGATTTGAATGCCGTTAATTAAATCGTTTCAGTAGGTTTATAATTATGGAGAGTCAATGAAGAGAAGTCGATGGTATTTTGGTGTATACAAACTAAACATTAGATTATCATAATGTTTACAATCAGATCATATTAATTTAAGATATAGTATGATGTAATACTTTTGGTAATTATTTAACTTCTTTCTTTCTAATTTTTATGGTCCTTAGAT
>NW_021347552.1:0-271 GCF_001605985.2 Dendrobium catenatum | reverse complement strand
CAACTTATTTGGTGGCATTCCTCCTCCTCCTCCTCCAAAAGAATAGAGATTTGGATGATGATTTTCTAGATATTTCTTGTATTAGTGTTTGTTTTAGTTATGTTTGTTTGTGTTTTTCTAAAAAGTTCAGTGTATTTGTTTTTGTTTTAGTATTGATATTATAAATCGATATTGTAATCCTTTTATTAATATCAATATTTGTGTATTTGCTCTAAATTTGGATTGTTTTAAAACGTGTTTAGTTTTTATGAATTTCATTAGTCTTTTTAAT
>NW_021347551.1:0-201 GCF_001605985.2 Dendrobium catenatum | reverse complement strand
CATGGAGTTGGCACAGTTGGTCGAGGACCAGAAGCATCAGAGAGGGGGAATCGAGGCAGCAGTTCTGGGGGATCCCACCGGATGACGACCACGTTTTTAGCTTCCAAGGGAGCTGCACCGGGGGGTACACGAGAAGTACCAAATGAGAGATCTGGAGGAGGAGTGCCTGGGGGAAATTTTAAAAAGCTTACTGATAAGGAG
>NW_021347550.1:0-442 GCF_001605985.2 Dendrobium catenatum | reverse complement strand
GGAACGTGTAATATATTACGTAACCGGAGCTTACGGGGAGTGTCCGGTAACGGCAGGATTCCTTGACCAGAATTATGTATAGGCAAGGTGGAGCCGTTGGCAATGGACACTGATTCTTGGCCGAAGTATGGATACGACTGTTGAAGCTGATTCATGTTTGGCGTGAGATGCGTTGTGGCCCCTGTGTCAAGAACCTAGTCTTGATTCCCGTAAGGAGAGGGTTGTGCTAACAGAGCTTTGGGTGCGGGGGCTGGAGCGTATTTTTGAGTTTATCTATGCCAGCAATTCAGTGCACTATGCCCTGTTTTTCCACAAATTTGGCATGTGGGACGCTGATTTTGAGGTGAAACCGGAGTGGTGCTTTGAGTGGCTGAAGGCAGCGTAGGGAATTGAGTGTTCTTGTTCCGGTTCGTGCGTCGCTGTGGGCGACCTCTGGATTGAT
>NW_021347549.1:0-264 GCF_001605985.2 Dendrobium catenatum | reverse complement strand
GAAGACTTCCGACGTCAGACTACTACCAGAGAACCTTTCCCCCATCAAGTACGCGGGATAAGAGTTGGGGATTCCAATCGAAGAACTTTTAACACCCCTATGGTTGATGATGACATCCCAGTGTGGGGTAGCCATAATCCCATACCTCACTTGTATGAGACTTTTTCACAGGCACGATCTGAGGAGCGCCCTTCTATACCCCGTAGTATAGGTGCCCCACTGGGTCATGTGAGACAAGATCTAGAGGAGACCGCTATGGATATA
>NW_021347548.1:0-328 GCF_001605985.2 Dendrobium catenatum | reverse complement strand
TGATGATGATCTGGCGAAGACAAGGACCTCTGGCAAAGGTGAGGGCCTCTGGCGAAGGTGAAGGCCGCTGGTAAAAGTAAGGGCCTCTGGCAAAGGTTAGGGCCTCAGATGAAGACGTCAGGCCTGAACGTCGGGCCTTGAGCAGAACGTTGGGCCTTCAGCAGAACGTCGGAACTTCAACAGAACGTTGGCCCTTCAGTAGAACATCGGGCATTGAGCAGAATGTCGGGCCTTGAGCAGAATGTCGGGCCTTTAGCAGAACGTCGGGCCTGAATATCGGGCCTTGAGATGGTGGTGCGGAGAAACTCCGGTGGTGGTCCGGCGAGGC
>NW_021347547.1:0-339 GCF_001605985.2 Dendrobium catenatum | reverse complement strand
TAATAATAATAATAATAATAATAATTGTATGTTCATGAAGGATATATCATCATCTCTACCTCCATTGAAGTTATTACTTTATGAATTATTATCCTTCAAGGCTACCATCTTTTCCTTTTGCTTGTCCCTTGCATCTGCAATCCTTTGACTAATTTTCTATTCATTTACAATTAGTGATCCAAGCAAATTGTCAATGGAATAATCAATCAAATCCATATATTTTAATATCACCATAACCTTGGCATCCTAAGACCCGAGAAACCATCTAAGAATCTTATTTATCTTTTTGATATTCCTAATCATCTTACCTAAAGCATACAAAGAAGTAATTATTTTTGT
>NW_021347546.1:0-262 GCF_001605985.2 Dendrobium catenatum | reverse complement strand
ATCTTATTTCTATGGAGCAAACAGCTTTCATCAAAGGGAGATCTCTATCTGATCATATCTTAGTGGCTCAAGAAGTTTTTCATAAGCTTCGGGTTTCTAAAGCTTCCAAAGGCTTTGTTTATTTCAAAGTGGACATGGAACAAGCTTATGATTCCATGGCTTGGTCTTCACTTAAGAAGGTATTAGAGTACTTCAACTTTCCTCTCAGATTTTCTAAATTAATATTGGATTGTGTAGAAGATCCCAAATTCTCTATCATCAT
>NW_021347545.1:0-496 GCF_001605985.2 Dendrobium catenatum | reverse complement strand
ATCTATCTCTCTCTCTATCTCTTACTCTCTCTCTATGTATCTATCTATCTTTCTCCCTCTCTCTCTCTTGCTCCTCCCTCCCTCACTCTCTCTCTCTCTTGCTCTCTCTCTCTGGCTTGCTCTCTCTTTCGCTCACTCATTCTCTCTCTCTCTCCCTCTCTCTCTCTCTCTCCACCTATGTCTCTCTTGCTCTCACTTGTTCTTTCTCTAGCTTGCTCTCACTTGCTCTCTCTCTCACTCTCTCTCTCACTCTCTTTCTTGGTCTCCCTTGCTCTTTCTTTCTCTCTCGCTCTCTCTCTCTCTCTCCCTTGCTCTCTCTCGATATCTTGCACTCCCTTGCCCTATCTTGTTCTCTCTCTTTATCTCTCCCCCTCTCAATCTCTCTCTGCTCTCACTTGTTCTCTCTCTCTCTCTCTCTCTCTCTCTCTCTCTCTCTCTCCTTCCTCTCGATTTCTCTAAAGCGTCATTTACTCCCGTTTCTTTCTCTCTCTAGGCG
>NW_021347544.1:0-1624 GCF_001605985.2 Dendrobium catenatum | reverse complement strand
ATAGGAATCACTTGAAATACTCAAGTGGAACCTATCATATTCATAAAGGCCATTTTCAAAAGTTGCCCCTAACATATTCCTCGTGAAAACAAAATGCATGACAGCTTAACGGTCTTATTCTCAAGAAAAAGGCCTTCTTAATAAGGGTATTAAGTATGCAATGCTGGATTATTTTTATCATGTAAAATCATGAAAACTAATTCAGTTACCGAGAAAAAATACATGTAATAAGTGAAACATGACAAAAATAATGCAAGCTTTCTTAAGATTCAACTGAAAATATCATCCCCCAATCGATTAAATTTTTTTTATAATAAATCAACAGAATATTAAAAAGCAAGAATCAGTCATCATACCTGATGAACTGTGTAAGTTGTGAGATAATACTTGAGCTCGTGGACGAACAAAGTGGCCATTATGGAAAGGCCAATGATGGAAACTATATAGAAGAAAATAGAACCAGAGCTTACAATTTAGGCACTACAGGTTAAAGATGGAACAGAATCGCAATCTACAAATTCAAGTGCTGGAAAGTAAAAGCAATTTAGACAAGTACATTGGAGTACAATTTCAAGTGAAGCAAAAAGGTACATACCAACAGCCCCTGAAAACGTTTTCTGCAACAAATGATCTTCTGCCCGTGGAAATGCATCAAAATTTCTCAAAGCTTGTAGCTTGATACCCATTTTGAGTACTCTACTAAACAAATTGCCCTATAAATCTTAACCACAGTAGAAAGAAGATAAAAAGACAATTAAAAAAAGAAGATTAGATTAAACCAAAATCAGGCGAATCTATCTAACTGAAGACGAATTCAAATAGCACAAAAATTGCATGCATTCCACCAAATAATAAAGCATTATCTGACCTTCATGCAGCCAATTCAAATTTACAACTGGATCAAAGCATAAGCGGAAAAAATCTCATCTTGAAATAATGGAACAACAAAAGAACTGCCCCAAAAGAAGTCAATTTTTCGGGGCCATTTGGATGTAGGATTTAACAGGATTTATGTCAAATCCTGCCAAATGGGATTTGAGCGCCCACTAAATCTCACGGCGGAATAAATCCTCCATCTACCCCTTTGGACCCTAAATCCAGGATTTAGTAAGTCCTGAAATTTCACGGATTTACGGGTTATGGCCAAAGAAGAGCACGAAAGTGAGAAAGATGATTACCTTCACAACGAGCAAGCACCCCTAGTTGCTTCTGGTTAAAATGTCGTGACTTCCATTTTGACGAGAAGGGAACGTCGTCAAAGGAGCGAAGTCGAAAAGCTACAAAAGAGCCAAACAAGCGACTCGTGCAAAACTCTACCTCATGCGAAGCAACTAAGTCAACAGTAGCGACAAAATAGATAAGATGAAAAGCAAACCTAGACGCATCTAGCCTATTTGAAGAAATTTATCTAATTTAACTTAATTAATAAAATTTAAAATATTAAAAATTAAGAGGTTGTTTGGTTGCCTGAAAAATGAATGCAATGTAAAAAAGAATAATTTGGTGTTGTTTGGATGATTGTAAAAGAAATGTATGAGATTACTTTTTTTGTTTGGTTTGAAGTAAAATGAATATATTGTAAAGTACAAAAAAGTTGTGGTCGGGGTGGCCGGGGGATAACCTA
>NW_021347543.1:0-327 GCF_001605985.2 Dendrobium catenatum | reverse complement strand
TGGAAAAATTATTACGTCCGGATAGAATACCGAGCATGCCAAGTGTACCAAGCACGGTATCGAGTGCGGTACCGAGCGCCCAAGTGATGTGGCGCTTTGTTATTGGTCTCTGGACAAATTCGATGTTAGCTGAAGGTGAAACACATCTATAAAAAAAAAAAGACAAGGACAAACAAAATAAAATCCCCACATTGAACTATAATATAACAGACAAAAAAAGCCCACAAAATCTCAATCTACGACGCCATAGCAGGCCGCCGGCAGCCTCACCGGCTGGCAAAGCTCCAGCAGTGTGAGCTCATCCCTATCTCTGCACCTTCTCCTCCA
>NW_021347542.1:0-1039 GCF_001605985.2 Dendrobium catenatum | reverse complement strand
GTGTCTCCAATAGCATTATATACATCATATCTCCAATTTTGTATTGTGCCTGCTATTAAGGTACATCTGCTCACACTCGATCTCTTGTGAGAGCACACCTATATACTAAGGCTTCGTTTGGGATGATTTTTGTGAGAGCACACGTTTGGGATGATTTTTTTTTACTTCTTAAAGCAGCTTTCTAACATAAAAACTTTAATTTTTGTACTAGAAAGTTATTTTATGAAGCAATGAGAAAGACGTCCCAAACGAAGCCTAAATCAAGAGTCAAATTTGAAAACCCAAGTCAGTTTGGGCCTCCATGCATGCATGCATGTTATGTATGTTATATTGTGATGATACTTTGGGCCTCCAAATTATGTGTGATCCAAATATTAAAGTCGTCCAATTTCTGTGTGCTTTGGAGCCTTGATCCTATTATCTGTGCTTTTTCATGCTTTTATTTTAGTCAAATTTGCTGTCAGATTACTACTGTAGTGTGCGTCATAGTTCCCATCAAAAAGATTTTTCGATGCAATTATACATTATTATTATTACTGGTAAATTAACTTGGAACTTGCATGTTTAACAATTTAGGTTTCGTTTGATTTTCTTACTGTTTTTGATGCGGAGCATCTTAGCGGGCTACACCGGAGGAATAACTTATCCTTGCCTGACTAGTTAGTTAGAATATTCTATCTTATTCTGCTATGTTGCTACTTTTAGGACTGTTGTGCGCTGTGCACTTTTTTATTTCAGTAGAACATTTTAGTATAGCTTTTCAGGAACCCGTTTTACTTAAGGTAGGGAAGATGAAGAACTATCAGCTTTTGAAACATTAATACAGTTTTCACTGTTCCATTGAACTTCTTCTTGTTTGTTGGAAGTCATTTGTGCAGGTTCCTACACCAGATTGGTATCAGAGCCACAATGGCGGAAGGCAGCAAACGGGTGGCTACCGTGGAAGAAAGAAGCCTGGAAGCCCTTTGGGCAGAACACTCCGGTCTGGTGAAGCACTCGGATGGAATTCCGTCGATTTTCCGATGAAGTGCGCCGCGAC
>NW_021347541.1:0-486 GCF_001605985.2 Dendrobium catenatum | reverse complement strand
CATTCCAAACTTGAATCGTTTAACAAAATCTACTCATGACTCAACGTCAAATTTATGTCGTTGTCTAACAACTACAAAACTCATCAACTCACAAGCAACAATAATATAAGGGTATTCGTTATGTTTCAAGGAAACTCTTCAATTATCCAATTTGATGCTAAATCGATTATGTGTCAAGTCTATGTTTGCAACAAAAGGTATATGAGAATTTCCAAATACAATTGTTGATTGGCATTTTCATACAAAACCCACTCAAGTAGAAAAGGAAGCATAGAGATGTTTCACACAAATTAACTTTGATAGCTAAGCGTGTTGTTTTCTTTTTATTATGATATGAGTCGCACAAACATGAGATTCATGATGTTTTCCAACCAACTTCCAAGCCAAATAACAGTAAAAGAAAGCATGTTTTGATAGAAAATTAATTCTACTCCAAGAGAACATTAAGATCTTCTAATATAAACTTCATGTTTTACTCAAAGAAAA
>NW_021347540.1:0-627 GCF_001605985.2 Dendrobium catenatum | reverse complement strand
GGCATTTACGGAGAGACGAAGAGATTAGAAGCCAAGACGTAAGGTTGGAAAGAGCACGCAGGATTTATGGAGGGGATAATAAAGAAGACGGACAAAGCTCGCAAGCTTTTCCAAGTAAACCCGCAGGTTATAGCTTTTCCAAAAATAACATTTCATTCACTCTTTTTAAAACAATACAATACTCCCCATATATATAAGTATGAAAGGGGGATATAAAGAGACTTCTAATAAATTCCCATAGGAATTTTAAAAGACAAACATTAAAAACTTAATTGCTTTTTTCATAAAAAAACAACCCAAGCCAAGGAACCGAAGCAGCCACTGCGGGAGACAAGGAGGCCGCACGGAACCGAGGAGCCACAGCCACGGGAAAGAGCCCAGGCGCGGAAAACCAGCAGTCGGCCGGAAATCCAAGAGGCAAGACACGGAAAATAGTAGCCCAAGGGAGGAAGCCAAGAAGCCACCGCTTAGGAAAAGACAATTCTTGTAATTCCAAAAGCCGGTTTCGAATTCCAAGAGACCTACATAATTAAAAACATAAAAAAGCATAAAAAGTACATTTAATATAAGATAAATATGAACTAAAATCATAGCTAATAATGAGCTAACTCTTAATTCAATAAATGA
>NW_021347539.1:0-228 GCF_001605985.2 Dendrobium catenatum | reverse complement strand
TTTTGAAATATTGTTTTACATGATTTCTAGTAATTTAGTAATTTTCTGGAACTGTGCATTTTACGACTTCTGTCTATTATACTATATTTTAAGGGATTTTCTAAATTGAGCTAAATTATGCTTATTGGTTGTCATGCATTGATAAGATAATGATGAATGTTATTATATGATTGAAAGGACTATTATTTTCCAAAGACAAGTAAAGACTGGTTGAACCGTTGGTTGGAG
>NW_021347538.1:0-1047 GCF_001605985.2 Dendrobium catenatum | reverse complement strand
ATGCTAAGAAAATCAATAAAATCATGAAAAGTTATTGCAGCTGGATGGGGCAAAAGCTAAATGTATCCAAATCTTCTTTACTCCTTAGCAAATCTGTAGGGAGGAGCAAAGGGAAGAAGCTGTCAAGAATTCTGGGCATCGGTACTGTGAAAGAACTGCAATATCTTGGTGTTAAATTGGCTTTGAGGAGACTTAAAGGATCAGATTATACTAAATTACTGGAGAAAGCTTATGACAAGCTCAATATATGGGGTAACCGGTTCCTTAATCTTGCTGGTAAAATTCAACTCATCAAATCTGCTTTCTTGTCTTTGCCAACATTTCTTTCAACTCATTCGTTGATTCCGTTGGGAGTACTCAATGATTTAGATAAATTGAGTAGAGAATTCTTATGGAGAAAACAAGATAAAATCAAAGGCTTACACTATGTGGAATGGGAAATTCTTTGTAAAAGCAAAAAATACGGTGGACAAGGTATAAATTCTGCAGTGGAAAAAATTAACAATTGGAGGACTAAATTTGCTTGGAAGCTCATTTCAAATCCTACATCCCTTTTGAACAGAATTCTTATTGCTAAATATGGGTCAAATATTTGGGATTATGATCATAAATATGGAGAATCTTCTACTTGGAAGATCATTATCAAAGGAGCTAAATCTCTTCAGAAAATTCTAAGATGGAAGGTGAAGGATGGAAATTTCATCAACACCTCAAAGGATGTGTGGATCCTTGATAAAAGCATTGAAAAGTGGCCTACTTATACAGTAAATCTGCAAGAAGAACATGAATGTGTAAATCACTTCATCAAGGAGGGAATTTGGGATGTTGTAAAACTAAGGCAAGTTTTTGGACCGGAATTGGTAAATCTCATTTGTTCTGTACCGATACAAAGCAGAATTTTGAAAGATGAAGTTGAAATTGCGGTTAAACTCTCTGGGAAATCCTCGTCTCATTTAATTTCGGATAAAAAATATAGCAATGCAGAAGAAAATACCAATTAGAAATGGCTGGAAAAATTGAAATTAAGACCAAGGATAGAGCTCTTTT
>NW_021347537.1:0-703 GCF_001605985.2 Dendrobium catenatum | reverse complement strand
TAATATTTAGAGTTCTGGTTCGCTCACCTTGAGCCGTATTTGCTTCTCAAGCGGGGAAAATTGGCTTTACCGGCTTTGCAATTATATATAAGGATTTTTACATACATATCACTTTATAACATGTGTATTATATATTTAACATCTAAAATTTAAATATTTCATATATATCACTTAAACATAATTTTTACCTCAGAAATGCCACTCCGTTAACAGCGAGTATCACTCCGTTTTATCCATTTTCCCGCCTTGATTTTTCGCGGTAGAACTCGTTTCAGCAAATCCCTCCGGTATTCTCCTCCTCTGTATTTGCTCTTCCACCTAGATGTTCCTCCATGCGATTTCTTCCATCCGTATTTACCCAGGTGAATTTTCTCTGAGTTTTTATTCCCGTAGTTCTGATTTCCACCGTAGCTGTTCCTCATGTTTTTCTTCCATCCATAAAAAACATAACTTCCTCATAATTTGTAAGAACTCTTCCTCAAAGAAACAAATTTTAAGAGAATGAGAAGAAAAACGTGAGAGATGCAGACAGAGGTTGCCGTTGGAATCTCTCACAATCTGAAGAAATCTTGAATGAAAACAGGAAAAGCTAAAACCGATTAACAAAATTTAATTAAATCAAATTTAAAAGCAAAATATGGCATAAATCAGAACTACACAAAAAGAAAAAGAAAATTGTTCGACCATTAAAAAAATAACAGAG
>NW_021347536.1:0-243 GCF_001605985.2 Dendrobium catenatum | reverse complement strand
GAGCTACTTTATCAGTAAGCAATCCCAACATTTCATTGTATATCCAAGTGAAGTAGTCCTTAAACTCAGAAAGAAATTGAATTAGATCCCTAGACTCTTCACTCAATAAAGAACTTATGAAGTTGGGGTGAGGGTCATCCTCTATTCTAAGGTTGATCTCTATTAACTCTTCAACTCATAATACAGATGATCAATTATCAATAGACCATAGTTGTTGTCATCAAATGAACTAATAGTACTAAA
>NW_021347535.1:0-1179 GCF_001605985.2 Dendrobium catenatum | reverse complement strand
AGAGATCAATCTAGAGAGTGATAATTGTCATAAAAAGGAGGTAATTATTATGTATAACCCTTGCAAGAAAATAGGAGATTGGTGTAACAGCTAGCAAAGGGTGGATGCAATTTATTTGCTTGCTAGTTGATTTAGTCTCAAGATGATTCCATTAAAATTTTTGTACTCGGTAACAATTTTAAATGTATTAGTAAGTTGATATAAATCAATATTTAGGGTGATTATCCCCTATTGTTAATATTCTTATGTGATTAAGCGAGCTCTTGATGTATGTTATTTGATGATACTTTAATCTATTTGAGTGGAGTGATGACTTATTTAAGGAACTCTCATGTAAAAATAATAGAAGATTGTTAAGATGTGTTGAATTTTAGATTTAGGCTTCATTTGGAACGGCTTCTTTATTAATTCTTAAAGAAGCTTTGTAGTATAAAAAAATAAATTTTTGTATTAAAAATTTGCTTTAAAAATCAGTAAAAAAACCATCTCAAACGAAGCCTTATTCTCCTATCAAATATGCTGATTCAAAAATAAACTTAATTTCTTAAATTAAAAATAGATTTAGCCAACGTTTTGAAAACCGGACTGGACCAGCCGGTTCAACCGGTTGAACCGGCACCCGGCCGGCCGGCCGGTTCGATTATCTGAAGAAACCGGGAAATCAACGGACCGGATTTGAACCGGTCCGACCGGCGGTGGGACCGCGAACCCGGAGTACCTGAACCGGGAGAGAACCGCCCGTCTCCGATTTCCACCGTTTGATTGAATCATACGGTATTAGTTAAAACAGTAAAACATGTAAAGTAAATCTAAATTCATTTTCTACCTCCCGTAACTCCCGAAGCCGCCCGTCTCCGATTTTTTCCTTCGTCTAATCGCTGCAGCTCCTCCTTCATCCGTTAGTCCCTGGTCGCCGGTCGCTGCAGCTCCTCCTTCGTCGTTCGTCGTTGCAGCTCCTCCTTCGTCCGTGCTAGGATCATTGACGAACTGGCCGCCCCGGTTAATCGACGCTGCAACTCCTCGAGTTCTTAATCGTCGCTGGCTCGCTTCACCTCCTCCTTCGTCGTCGTCGGTGCTTGAAACATTGTAAGGTGAGGAGATTATATACGCTGAACTTGTGGTTTACTCTTACCTGTGCAAACTGAAAAGTGAAAACCGAAAATTTGATGTTTAGTTTGA
>NW_021347534.1:0-315 GCF_001605985.2 Dendrobium catenatum | reverse complement strand
GTGTCAATGCCAATCCTCGCCAATAAGGTCGATGCTTACCATTTACCAGTTCAACCGTGAACCGATAATATAATCGGTTCGATCCGCCTTAAAAAATCGACCTAATATCAAACCGATTTGAAAATGGTTTGAACTGAAGGTTAAACCAGCTAATTGTTGAACCAATCACATTTTTTAAGGATCAACCAGTTAGATTGATATCATATTTAAATAATTTAAACATTAATTAATAAGTTAATTTAAATATAACATTTTTAAATTTTATAATAAGCTTAAATTTATGTAATGATTATTTATCATCTAAGAACCAACTTA
>NW_021347533.1:0-268 GCF_001605985.2 Dendrobium catenatum | reverse complement strand
ATGTAGGTCTGGTTTAGACCGAATCACTATAAATCTTATGTCGTTTATTTTTATCTTTTTATTTTCTGCATTTTACTGTTTAAAAAGTTACGGTTGAAAAACTTTTTTAAAAAAAATTCACTAAAGTTATTTTCGGTTCAACTCATCCAAAAGACGGATAAATTTTAACTACCAATTCACCCCCCCTCTTGATAGCCGTGAGACATTAACTTAGGTTTAACAACCTATTGATTAGACTCAACAAGTGGTATCAGAGCTTTGTTTCAAA
>NW_021347532.1:0-262 GCF_001605985.2 Dendrobium catenatum | reverse complement strand
AAATGCAATTATTCTTTAAAATTCTAGAATTTTCAAACTTGAATAATAAAATTCTCAACCAACCTCTTAAAATCAATAACTAATTCTCTTTTTAATATTAATCTATCATTTAATTTCAACTAACTAAATTAATTTAATCAACCCCGATTACTATTGGGTAACCCAAGCCTATGAGGCTATTAGCTTAGCCCCAAGGAAGGTGAAATAAACTTCACGGCCTCAGTATGAAATAAAAGTAGTAATTATTTAACCTCTAAAATAT
>NW_021347531.1:0-262 GCF_001605985.2 Dendrobium catenatum | reverse complement strand
CTCTTTTGAACATCTTCCAATTTGAATGAGATTCTATACAGGATCCTGATGCTAGATAACCTACAGTGATATTTATGGATATAAAAATCACTTTCTTTGGATTCAAAATTTTGAAACTAAACTAAAGGAAATCCCTTTGTTGGTTTTGAGATAATTATAATTTTTTTTTTTTAGATAAAGGTCTAATGTTCTCATTCATTATGAGTAGATGTCAAGTCCAAATTTAAATCTATTATTCACTGAACTAGGATGTTAGAACATG
>NW_021347530.1:0-313 GCF_001605985.2 Dendrobium catenatum | reverse complement strand
ATGTATGATATGTCTAGGTTTATGCATCTTAAGTCTTTACACAAAATCAAATTTCATCTTCAAAGTACAGGTGTGTACTATATGTCCAAATAATCCACAATTATTATAGTTGACATTAGGAAAGTATTCCTAAGTCTTCTACCATTTGTTTGTCTTCTAAGGGATTCCATATATTTAGGATAAAATTTAGGATTTGTAAAATCCTCAAGTTTGGGGAGTCCTATTATCCTCGAGAGCTTTTATTTTCAACTTATAAAATGAATTCATATATTCCATGATTCGATTTGTATAATTGATTCGATATGTTTTTCTC
>NW_021347529.1:0-212 GCF_001605985.2 Dendrobium catenatum | reverse complement strand
GGTGGGTCTTCTGGATTCTAGACATGTAGCTATCCAATTATCTAATGATCTTGATTATAGTAGGGTGTTTGCTAGACGGTCATACTTCATTTTTAACTGTCAGATGCGCATTTTAAAGTGGACACCGTTTTTTGATATTAAGGAGGAATCTCCTATCGTGCCGGTTTGGATTTCATTTCCTAATCTTCATTTACATTTCTTTAACTCTAAAG
>NW_021347528.1:0-236 GCF_001605985.2 Dendrobium catenatum | reverse complement strand
CGATTAAAGCAAACTTATAGTCAAAACTGAATGTCTCGACCAAACCAACCCAACAACACAAAAATCGACTCAATCCGAGCCCAAATGAGTCTAAATAAAAAACTCGAAGCGCATTTGGAAGGTTCAAACCAAAAATTAGATTACCAAACAATTTCTAAATCTAGCAAGTTTATAGTCGAATAGAGCGGCTAGACGAGGCAAATCCAATGAGCCCAAGATCGTCAAATTATGATATC
>NW_021347527.1:0-278 GCF_001605985.2 Dendrobium catenatum | reverse complement strand
CGGCTCACACTAGCTCGCCTCCAACCGTGCCCAATACCGGTAGCCCCAATGAATTATCTACAAAACCCTGTAGCGGCTCATGTGGTGGTCGTATCCATTCTAGCTCTTTGACATTGAGGCTACAGCAATTCACTGCTGATGTATTTTGAAGAGGAAAATTTTGATATATTATTTGTTTATTTTGATATGAAAATGAAATGTATATTGTATAGTGAATGTATTAGTTGAAAATTTTTCATTTATTTTATAATTTTTAATAATATTATTATTTATTACGT
>NW_021347526.1:0-1499 GCF_001605985.2 Dendrobium catenatum | reverse complement strand
GGCGCGCCACATCGGCAACTGGGGGTCCGAACTGAAGAAAAAAAATTAGGTTAAATTTTAAAAAGCCGACGCCTTAATTATATGAGGCGAGGTGTGCCTTATGGCGCGCCTCAGTAAACTTGAGGCGTAAGCCTCATAAACTAAACTTATTGCGTAGGCTTTGAGGCTTAATTGGACGAAATTGTGCTGAGGCGCGCCTTTTATTGCGCAATTTTAAATGTTGATCCTAGTAAAGAAAACACTGAAATAGCATATGTAAATTCAAAAAATTTATTTTAGTGTTACAAAAAAGGGCATATGCAAATTCAGCCCTAAATAAAGTCATATTGCTTTGTCAGTTCTTATGGATATCCCATTGAATAATATTATCTTGTATAACTATTTTCATATATTTACATACAAACATTCCACATTGTTCTCTTGTGCTGGCAAGTTCGGGATCGTTTGGATTGGCCAGGTTCGTATATCATCCTCAAAAGCATCTTTTGTATCAGAGTATAAATGAGATATCTTAAAAGGTAAAAAATTATAATATTACCATTCAATATCATAACTGTAACCAAAGAAAAAATTTTAAAAGTACTTGCAACTTCATGAGCAATGGTCTTGTGAGTGGCTTTTGGTATTGAATCCATAAAATTCCAAGTTTTTATCTTCAGGTTGCCAACCAGTAGCATCCAATGTTTTTCGTTTATAATGGGAACAAATATAAGGTTAGCATTCTTAACAGCAGTTCGGGTGATATTTGCAACAAATGAAGTTGTGTTCGTCTCATTATTTTGACAGTAATAACCCTGGAAAAAAACTCACTCATTAAATTGAGAATATGTTAAATACACACTAATTCTTTATTATAAATGATAACTCACCCAATGAAAAGTAGAAACATAGAGAAAAGATTGGTTCAGTCCTGGAACCAGGTCGTTTTTTTCAGATAATAATAATGCAAAAACGTCCATATAATTGTTATCAAGCTCCTCGCATAGCAACAGCTCGTCCATTTGGCTTTTGAAGATAATTGCATTTCCATTCGAAAATATAGTATCATCCCTGCATAATTCATTTGATCTTCATTAGAAAAAAAAAATATACACATGAATTCTGAGTTATACCGAGAATTTTTATTCTCGGTATAACTCGGTATTGAGTATAAAAACTCGGTACTTGCTGTTCCTACAGTAAAATACCGAGCAATACCGAGTTATACCGAGAATTTTAATTATCAGTACAACTCGGTGTTGAGTATAAAAACTCGGTACTTGATGTTTACAGTAAAATCTAGATATGAAATACCAAATACCGAGTTGTACCGAGAATTTTAATTCTCGGTACAACTGGGTATTGAGTATAAAAACTCGGTACTTGGTGTTCTTACAGTAAAATCACGGTATGGAATATCAAATACCGAGCAAAACCGAGTTGTACCGAGAATAAAAAATCTCGGTACAACTCGGTATTGAGAATAAAAACTCGGTACTTGGTGTTCTTACAGTAAAATC
>NW_021347525.1:0-1101 GCF_001605985.2 Dendrobium catenatum | reverse complement strand
TTCTCATTTTTAGAAAAGTGAATGTGTGTGTTGATCATAGAAAAACTTCTACGAAAAAGAAAAAAAAATTTGAAAAAATAAACAAAACTAAAAGACACAAAAAAAAAACACAAAAACACAACACAAAAACCACGAAAGACTCTTAACCATTATCTATCTCCTGGTCCGATGCTTCAGAGACCAAATCTGCCCATGAGATTGTTTGCCTTTCATTATTTCCCCACTTCAAAGTTTGTTTCGCCTTGCCCTTTTCTTTCATAGGAAGAATTCTTAAATTAGGGCACTCATTTTTCATATGTCCAGGTTTCCTACATCGAAAATAAATAATGTCAAAGGAAATATTAACATCCTTATCATTTTTACCTTTTTTTCCACTTTTGCTTATGCTTTGATGAGCTTTATGATTTGCTTGACAAGACATTACTATCGTCACCAACTAAGCTTCCTCTTTACATATCTTTAGCTTTTAGAACGATCGTTTCACCTGCATCCAAAAGTCTTTGACCCAAACTTTGCTCGTAGGCAGTGAGTGAGCCAATCAAATTATCAATAGAATAATCATTCAAATCTTTAGATTCACAAATTACAACAACTTTAGAATCAAATTTATTCAGTAGACATCGAAGAATTTTGTTAACTTTTTCAATATTTGAAAAATCTTTTCCTAAAGCATGTAATAAGTTTACAATTTGAATAAATCTGTTATACATGTCTAAGATCGTTTCAAAAGGTTTCATAGAAAATAATTCAAAATCATGCATTAACAAATTCAACTTGGATTGCTTGATTTCACTAGTGCCTTCGTATATCTTGTGCAATTTATCCCAAACTTCCTTACTAGTAGTGCACGTGGATACTAACATAAAATCATCAGAATTTAAAGTACAGAAAAAGTAATTTAAAGACTTTGCATTCAATTGAGCATTTACTTGTTCTTCCCTATTCCATTAACTAAAAGGAATATCAATTTTAACTCCATTAATAATTCGTGACGGTGATGAATAACCAGTTAAAATCATATTCCACATGCGAAAATTAATTGATTGCAAGAAAATAGACATGCAAGTTTTACAAAAATCAAATGACATATTTTCAAATAAA
>NW_021347524.1:0-222 GCF_001605985.2 Dendrobium catenatum | reverse complement strand
GTAGATGGAGATGGATTAGCCCTATTAAAATTTTAAAAATTATATCTTAATAATTGATTGAGATTTGAGAATGAAGTCGTTAACTAGCTAGTAGTCATTTTGTTTGTTTGGGCAGGAGTTTGAGATTTTTTATTTGAGTGGATAATTGATATATCACAATAAAATTTATTTGATAAAGCATACAATTTGAAATGAAATTGGAATTGAAAAACTTTAAAGTTG
>NW_021347523.1:0-329 GCF_001605985.2 Dendrobium catenatum | reverse complement strand
TGTTTGAAAGATAAAAAATTTAGTTGTCATATCTTTAATCAAAGTTTTCTTAAGAAATATCCTTTCCTAAGATACAATTAACTAGAAGGGCTTGGGCTGATAAGAAATCATTAACTCAGCTTAAAATAAATCTTATCTTATTTCTTAATATGGTAGGAAAAGAAATCTAAATTTGAATTATATTTTTGTTATTTTATTTGAATCCATAAAAAATGACATTTTTTATCTTTGGGGGTGATAGTATTTTGTTTTCTTTATGTGGATTTGATGACAATAACAAGAAAAAAATTTGGTTTTTGCATTTGAATCCATTTGCGAACATTATATCC
>NW_021347522.1:0-209 GCF_001605985.2 Dendrobium catenatum | reverse complement strand
TCAGAGATAGATTGGCAAAGCCTTATCCATTTAAAAGGTAAGAAGATCTTCAAGAGCTTGTTAAAGAAACCTGATTTTCAGTTGCCAGAGGCCAGGAGACCTGAGGATGAGAGCAAGAAAGATGACCCCAAGTATTGCCCGTACCACAGGATGCTTAGTCACCCTCTTGAGGACTGTGTTGTGTTCAAAGATTGGCTTGAGAGGAACTA
>NW_021347521.1:0-2942 GCF_001605985.2 Dendrobium catenatum | reverse complement strand
AATCAATCTCCCTGCTTGGAGGCAAGCTAGGTAAATCTTCTACAAACACTTCTGGATACTCTTGCACAACATTTATCTTCTCTAATCTCCTCTCTTCTTTATCTCCTCCTTAACATAAGCTAGAAAGCCTTCATTACCCTTTCTCAATAATTTGTAAGCCACCAACGAAGAGACTATCATGGAAGTTATGCCTCTTTCCCCTATGAATTTAAATTCTTTCTCCCCGGGCATACAAAATTTAAGTTCTTTCTTATTACAGTCTATCGTCACAAAGTGGTAAGATAACTAATCCATACCTAGGATCACATCAAATTCCGTTAAGGGCAATAATATAGGATCTGCATCCAAATTTCTATCACCTACAATCAACTCCACATGACACCCCTTGTTGGTTTCCAACTGACTCCTATTGGGCATCAAAACTGATAAGGGTTTGAGCATAAATGAGAAAGACAAACCAACAAACTTAATAAACTCCTCCGAAATGAAAGAATGTGATGCCCCCGTATTAAATAGCACCTTAGTAGGCTAGTTACATATAATGATTGTTCCTAAATACCATGCATGTAACATAACATGAAGCTCATCTTTCTCATAGATCATAAAGGAATTCATTGACATTAAATAAAGTCCATACCTGTGATAACATCAAGAGAGTCTTTTGCTTCTTGTGGGGATAGACCATAAAACCTCAGCTGAACAGGTTGTCGAGCTTGGCCTTGACTTGGAGTTGATGCAGTGGACTCCACCATCCTAGGCCTTCTATCTGTTCTCTGAGGAGCACTACCTGTTCTGGCCTCTGGAGTAGACTTCTATCTAAAGATAGGGCAAGACTTTGCCATGTGCCCTAGTTGATGGCAACAGAAACAGGTGTTTGTGCCAGAAAGGCACTCTCCCCTATGAGCCCTCCCACACTTATTACACATAGCAGATGGAGTGCTGCTCTCTGAAGTGTTGGGCTTGGGCTTCTTCCAATTAGGCCTTCCATAATAAAAAGATTGGGTAGATCTTGATCTATCTTCATTTTTCCTCTTCTGGAAGTCTCTCATCCTCTGAGTATTCTTAAAATCCAGCTCAATCTTTCGTGCTCTCTCAACTAAAGTAGAGTAATCTTCAACACCCAAAGGGACCAATGGCTATCTAATGCTATCCCTCAAGCCACAAAAGAAGTGGTGGCATTTCTCTTCTGCATTAGGAATTAGATGAGAGGCATACCTAGAAAGCATCGTGAATTCAGCCCCATACTCTGTAATGGTCATGTCACCCTGCACTAGTCTATTAAATTTGTCTTGCATTAACCTCATAGCAGTCATTGGTACATACTAATCTCTAAACACCTTGACAAACTCCTCTCATGTTATTTGGCTACTATGTCTCCCACTAAAAGTTTCTTCCAACTGACTTCTCCACCATCTTTCTGCTTCCCCATTGAAATCATATGCAGCTAAGGCAACCCTTCTATCCTGAGGGCATAGCATTCCCTCCAAAATCTTCTCAACCTTCATTAACCAATCATCCGCCTCTATAGCTTCACCTCCCACAAATGATGGTGGCTTCATATCTTGGAATAACTTTAAATTCTTGGCCATCACAGTGCTTCCACTGCCTCTTGCTTGAGTCTGAGTATTCTTTATCATCTGTGTCATAGCCGCTATCATTTGAGTGAAAGAATCCAAAGTAGCATTAATGCTACTACCTCGAGGCTCCACTACTGATGGCAATTTTCTCCTGACCTCTCCAGTGTTGCCATCAGTGGCATCAGGTTCAGGTTCCTTAGCCCTGAGACATAAATTGACAAATCAATCTAAGCAATAAATAGCACAAGCACCTTATATCTACCCTAACCTATAAGATCATCTTATTGGATCTTTCATAAAAATTAGTATTCTCAAATCCTTTGCTCTGATACCACTCTTGTCACGACCCAGCCCAGTTAGCTCGCAAGTGCGAGGCGGAAACAGAGGTCGGTCAGGATGAAGATAAAAGAAACTTCATAATAAACAATTAACATATCTCCAAATAAGTACCAAATAAATTGAAAGAGTCACTAAAGAATCTTCCAATAAAAAAAAACTGTTCATTTCCTCATATCAAAGCACCAACATAAGGATTCCACATTGAGTTTACAAAACACAAAAGGGGATCCAAAAATCATTTTTCTTACTTATTATTTCTAAACCTTCTATACAAAATATCAAAACTCAAAAGAACATGTCGCCCGCCGTCTCCCTACGACGGTAAGTGCGCGGTGATTGGTCTGCCATCTATCCTTTCCTAGATCCTTCTGAAAAGTGTTCCCACAATGAGGCGAGTCATAAACTCAATAGATATGAATGGAATTCAAATAAACTTAGAATCAGAGAAGAAAACTATATTATTCTTGGATATTTTAACAAAAGAAACATCAACATAAAGAAACATTTGCTTAGAGGAAATGTATACCTTTACCTTAACTTCCAAGTGCTTTTTTTCTTCATAACATTTTCATTTTTCCTTTAACATTTTGCCTCACAAGATTGTCTCAAATGCATAACATGAATATGAAATGTTTGTAATAGTTTAACATGTAAATATAGCACCCGTCTCAGGAGTATTACTTGTACTGATCAGGTACATAAAATTTGGTCATTTCCTTTACCATTGGGTCATAGGAATCATCCTTTACCATGGCTCATAAGAGTCTCCTTTACAATGGCTCATAAGAGCCTCCTTTTCCATGTGATACTCTCGCGTCAACGTGCACATACACTTATTAATTACATAACCATAAGAGATGCTTTATGTAAACCATTCATAAACTAATCAAGTGTATATTTTCTTAGAGATATGCATGTTTGCTATGTTTATGTGCACTTTTGCATGTAAAAAAGAAAGTCATGTATAGTAAGAGTAGAGAAATGAGCATGGATCCATTCATGAATTGTACATTTGTATAAAGAAAA
>NW_021347520.1:0-290 GCF_001605985.2 Dendrobium catenatum | reverse complement strand
CATTCAGTTTGACTGAACCTCGGACCAATAATGAGGCGGAATATGAAGCTCTAATAGCAGGATTGGAGATTGCAATCGATGTCCGAATTCGAAATCTCCAAATTTTCGGTGATTCTCAACTTGTTGTAAATCAAGTATTGGGAGTTTACAAAATCACCAAGTTCGAGTTGGCCTGTTATCATCGGCGAGTTCTTGAGCTTATGAAGCAAATTCCAGTTGTCAAATTAACTCAAGTTCCCCGAGGTAAAAATGCCAAAGCTGATTCTCTTGCCAAATTGGCTAAAGAAATG
>NW_021347519.1:0-213 GCF_001605985.2 Dendrobium catenatum | reverse complement strand
GTAGATATAATTTAAAAAGATTAAAATATATTATATAATCCTAATTTAAAATTATATTTTAATTATATTTTAATCTAATCAAATGGCACGACGAGCTTACAAGCCGAGCTAGCTTGAGCTCAAGCTCGAGCTCGTATAATATATGATCTCAAGTCGAGCTCGAATTTGTGGCTTAATAAGCCATGTTAATGTGCCAAGTTCGAGTCGGCTCGG
>NW_021347518.1:0-254 GCF_001605985.2 Dendrobium catenatum | reverse complement strand
ACAAAATTGTCAATTTGAATTCTCAATTATTTATTAAACTAGCTAATATATTGTTAAAAATAATTAAGATAATTAATTGTTAATTGAATTATAAAGGTCTAATTTGACTTAAAAAATCTTAAACAATAAACAAAGAAAACAAAATTAAAAATTAAAGGTAATATAATATGCCATGTATGTTTAATTAGCCAATAAATAAAATAATTGACATAAATGATAATCGAAATAAAATAGTTGACATAAATGATAATCGA
>NW_021347517.1:0-305 GCF_001605985.2 Dendrobium catenatum | reverse complement strand
TCAATTTGAAATGATCTTTTAAAGAGATGTCTAAAAAAATTCAAAATTTCGGCAGCATCTCCCCTTATTTTGGGACTCAATGTGTTGAATTTTTATTCAACGGAAGGTCCACATTACTTAGGGGAGATTTATTTGGAATTTACTTGACTCTTTCATTCTAATTAGTGAATTAAGAATGAAATGTCATAGCTTAATTCTATCGATATAATTGAATTTTTAAGACGAACCTTAAAAGTGAATGTTACGCTTGATCGTATATATCGGACTGAAATTGTTACAATTCAATATACAACGATACAACGTAA
>NW_021347516.1:0-327 GCF_001605985.2 Dendrobium catenatum | reverse complement strand
CTAAACTCTTAACATTGTAGTGCCTTTTAATGTAATGATTAAAATTTCAATAAGAAACTGCACAGTTAAGTGTGCTCATCCTAGATAAATTATGGGATAAATGACCTCCTATGAAGTTACAACAATAGGACAAGACCGCGAGGCCGTTATACCAAAGCAAACAATATCTTGGAATTTAAGAGTTTGTGCTATTATAGAACCAATCCCATTTGAATATTTTCAAGTTTCATATCATTACTAAACCCTGAAAGTATTTGACACTATTTTAATCGAGAGAATTCCAGATAAATTCTTATCTCTCGAGATATAATTAACCATAAAGAAATG
>NW_021347515.1:0-227 GCF_001605985.2 Dendrobium catenatum | reverse complement strand
TCTACAAAAAGAGCATGAAGTTTTTCTCAAAGATCATACAACGATTGATTCAAATCACATGACTTTACTTGATGAATTTAATGAGTTAAATAAAAATCATGGTGAGTTAGTTGAAGAGCTTGATGCATTAAAAATATCACACACATCACTTGACTCAGATTTTAAGAAGTCTAAGGAGATAGAGAAAAAATTGAGGATTGAGATTGATGCATTAAAAAGAACAAATT
>NW_021347514.1:0-222 GCF_001605985.2 Dendrobium catenatum | reverse complement strand
ATTTGAGTTCGCATAATATTTCGGATCGGCGTTGAGAAGACGAACTGAGTGTGCGGCGTGGAGAAGACGAGCGGATTGGCCGGCGTGGAGAAGACAACAGGCGCTGACGATGTCGACCTGCTCGATTGGGAGGATTCCCGCACAAAAGACAGGGTCGGGTTGAAGGATGTTAACGGAGTTAACGGGAGTGGTAATTTGGGTACCTATTAGTGTTTTAGGTGG
>NW_021347513.1:0-217 GCF_001605985.2 Dendrobium catenatum | reverse complement strand
GATTTTGATTGGATTTGTTTTGTATCGATTTTTCTTCAGACTCTTAGGGAAATGTCGGGACGACATTTTTCTAAGGTGGGGAGATTGTGAGAGCTCATTTCTTTTATTTGCCTCTCAGATTTGAGTTTTTTTCTCGGGATCGTCCGGGACGATATTGAGATCGTCCAGGACTATCAGTGCATTGAAACAGCTGATTTTTTTGGAATGGGATCGTCCA
>NW_021347512.1:0-357 GCF_001605985.2 Dendrobium catenatum | reverse complement strand
CTGAGACGCTCAGTCTGACAATAAGTTTGATGAAATTGGAGTTCAGGTGATCCCGGATTTAATTTTTGAAGTTTTCGGCTTGATTTTGCCTCAAGATTCGTGCCCAATCAAGATAATTTTTTGATGATATATCAATTTTTAAACAAAAAAGACATAAAATTATATTTTAAAAATTAAATTTGTTTAAAATAAGCCAAGAAATGTTTTTAAAAAATATATTTTAATTCATAAATATGCTCTATATAAACCATGATTTAACAATTCAAATTCTGCATATTAAAAATGAATTCTATTTAACTAAATTGTAATTTTACTCACAAAAAATAATTCATAGAAATATTCTACATAAATTATAGG
>NW_021347511.1:0-261 GCF_001605985.2 Dendrobium catenatum | reverse complement strand
ATATAACTCATTCAAATAGCAACTATTCAAACAAAAAGAAGTTGTAATGCCATAAAAACCAGGTCATTTGTTGTTACCTTGACTGAAAACAGCTTTAACCATATCTTCTTTAGTGAATTTAGCTTCCAAAAGCTTAGCATCTTTAGGAGATATTCTCAGATTATCCGGAACTGAAGGCCATCCTGTAAGCTTGCATTCTCTAGCTGTCCATTTCCTCTTGAAGAATTTGTAGAATACAGCTTCTATTTGATCAGAATCTTA
>NW_021347510.1:0-1466 GCF_001605985.2 Dendrobium catenatum | reverse complement strand
GATTGACGTTGCTTAGTTCTTCCATGGAAATTTCTTACGATCTATCTTGGAACACATTTGTTTAAAATTAGCAACGCAAGTTCACAAGTTATTAATATCTTAATTGCAATTCTTGTTTATCGCATAACGTACCACATCACCTTTACTACAACTCCTTTGGGGTTGATAAAACTCTTCTCATGAAAAGTTATCCATAATAACTTGCTTGATTAGATGGTGCCTTGGGTAAAGGTGGCACTCTAACTGGCTTTTGGATCTCTTTCAAATCATTAGCATGTGCATTTTGAAGACTTCAATTGTAGATGACCCAAAGTCCTTGAATTTGGATGTCATGATATAATATCAATTTTGTTTTATCAATACCATGGTAGATTATCCCATATTCATGTAGTGATAATAGTGTCAAAAAGTTCTAGATTTATATTTTTGGTATTTTTATGGAAATTTAGTGGAGCAGTGTTTTGATTTAGATGCCCTTTAGTGGCGGTGATTTTTTTTTTAATGGCGGTGATTTTTTATGGGCCTTTTTATTTAATTTAGGGTTTATTAATTTTTTTAATGGGGAGGGGTGTTGAAGGAGCGAGATTCACTGGGGGTGGAGGGGTGAGTTGTGGGATATGTGAATCAATTAAGTTTTAGAGTTTAGATGTCAATTCCTTCTGCATTTGTATATGATATTGAATTATTGATGGATCCTTGTTGATAACTTTATTTGATCTTCATCTTTATTCTCTCATATCTTCCTTTAAATTGTTTGGTCTTTTCTTGAATTCACTTGCAGCAGAGAGAGGAGTCAATTAGAGTTGTAGAGATGGAGTTTAAGGTGAGAAAGGTGGTGAGGAAATCAATCTTGATGGGAATTTGGAGGATTCTCCTTCTTGGGATTTGCAACTTTGGGGTTGCGGAAAGAGGAGACAAAATTGATGAGGAAAAGAAGGAATTGCTTTCAAATTTAATTCATTGTAACATAGTTATTTAAAATGCTATAAATCATATTGATAGAAATATGCTTACATGATAATTCAAAATATTTAAAATTTAAACCTAGATAAATCTTAAACAAATCCTATCATTTAAACAAAAGAAAAGATGGCCCTAATTAAAAGAATAATTAAATTGATTGTTTTTCATGGCAATCAAATGCATAAAAAATGAATTAAATGTTAGCAATAATCTAATTCAAGAACAAACCAAATGTTGCCTTGATGCATGTATTGTACGGCATAAGGAATTCAGTAACTTTTGATCAAGTTAGCATTTTAAGAATGAAAAGAATTTGATTCTATCTAAATGGTAAATATTAAAGGATTATAAAAAAAAAATCTGTGAAATTATTAAAGAACTTCAATAAAGATATTTCCAAAGTAAAGAAAATTGATGGAGATTATCCATAACATTATAACTAATCAAGAAAATGAAATTGTAGTCATCTTTTAAAAAGATGTATAAAATTTGGATAAGATGGG
>NW_021347509.1:0-219 GCF_001605985.2 Dendrobium catenatum | reverse complement strand
CTTACACACTCCGAGGCAGCCCCCTACGCGGGGACGATGCCGGAGTGCTGCCGAATTTCTATTTGAAAATATTAAGGACTTAAACAAAAAGTGAACTTGAATTTTGAGCTTGAACAAAACACTCAAGTAGACTCAAGTGAATTCGAACTTGAGGGATCACAAAGAACATAGAACTTGAACTCAAATAGAGAACTTGTGGACATGCACTTGAACTTGGAA
>NW_021347508.1:0-2704 GCF_001605985.2 Dendrobium catenatum | reverse complement strand
AGATTTAAGATTTACACTAGGATGGTGCCACGAGGGGCGTTCTCCAACTCTAGCAGATGATCGTAAGGAAAGGATGCCTAAGTGTGGGGACTCACACCTAACCTCAGATGATCAAATGATCATATGGAAAGGAAGCCTAAGTGTGGGGACTCACACCTAACCATAGAGGATCAGATTTAAGGTTTACAATTTAATGAAGAGAAGATGTCTCTAGGGATGCTTATACTTAATTTCGGGATGAAGATTAGGATGCCACTAGGGATGCTTACTCCTAACTTCAAGAATGTCAATAGGATGCCGTATGAGGACTTATACCTAGAGACGAATTTAAGATTTAATGAAGATAAGATGTCGCTAGGGGTGCTTATACTTCTCCTCGGGAGGAAGATTAGGATGCCACTAGGGATGCTTATTCCTAACTCCAAAGATGTCAATAGGATGCCGTAGGAGGACTTATACCTAAAGACGAATTTAAGATTTAAAATTTAATGAAGAGAAGATGCCACTAGGGATGCTTATACTTCTCTCGGGACGAAGATTAGGATGCCACTAGGGATGCTTACTCCTAACTCCAAAGATGTCAATAGGATGTCGTAGGAGGAATTATACATAGAGACAGATTTAAGATTTAAAATTTAATGAAGAGAAGATGCCGCTAGGGATGCTTATACTTAACTTCGGGATGAAGATTAAAATGCCACTAGGGATGCTTACTCATAACTTCAAGAATATCAATAGGATACCATAGGAGGACTTATACCTAGAGACGGATTTAAGATTTAATGAAGAGAAGATGCCGCTAGTGATACTTATACTTCTCCTCGGGAGGAAGATTAGGATGCCACTAGGGATGCTTACTCCTAACTCCAAAGATGTCAATAGGATGGCGTAGGAGGACTTATACGTAAAGACGAATTTAAGATTTAAAATTTAATGAAGAGAAGATGCCGCTAGGGATGCTTATACTTTTCTTCGGGACGAAGATTAGGATGCCACTAGGGATGCTTACTCCTAACTCCAAAGATGTCAATAGGATGCCGTAGGAGGACTTATACCTAGAGACAGATTTAAGATTTAAAATTTAATGAAGAGAAGATGCCGCTAGGGATGCTTATACTTAACTTCGGGACGAAGATTAGGATGCCACTAGGGATGCTTACTCCTAACTTCAAAAATGTCAATAGGATGCCGTAGGAGGACTTATACCTAAAGACGGATTTAAACCGGATGACTGCCGTAAAAGCGGACTTAAACCAGAAGTCAATAGGATGCCGTAAAAGCGGACTTAGACCTAAAGACTGATTTAAACTGGATTGACTGCCGTAAGAGCGGATTTAAGCTAGAAAGCCAATAGGATGCCGTAAAAGCGGACTTAGACCTAAAGACTGATTTAAACCGGGTTATGAATTTTAATGTATATTTGATTTCTTTAAAGCTTTGAATCTTTTCCCTCAACCACAAATGACATTAACAACTTGCAAATGTTATACTAGAGATCATAAGCTTTTATATATGTCATTTTCTAGAAGGGAAAGAAAAAATATTTTAATGATTGATAGACTTGAAAATTTTTTGATTAAAATTTTATTTTATCCTTCATTATAAATGATCTTTATAACTTACAAATAATCCACTAGGGATTATGTTTTTATATCGAATCATCATATATGAGAAAAACAAAAGGGAAGTAGTTTAATTATCTTTGATAAATAAATACCTATCAAAGTATCTCGACCACTGGAGGAGAAATGCAAGATTTTGATTAAAGATTGATTCTATGATTGAATTTATTTCGAATAACTCAAAGAAAATTATATGAATTTTCTAGAGTTCTTGTTTACATGTTCTAAGAGAATTAAATGCAACATGATAAAATTTTCTTTAAAAAATTTTAACTTTTGCATGAGTTGTTATAGAACAATAAGTATATTTGAGCATCATTTATAGTGAAAACACTAAGGAATATCAAATACTCACAATGATTGAGAAAAGTTTGATTTTCATCAAAAAGTGAAAGCTTTATTTTTCATTTGATAATTTTCTTATGATATTTAAAAGTGATCGCTTAAGTTTTAATCATCTTAACCCAATGAAAAAGACATGGGAAAAGATTCAAAAACTCAATGAAAGATGGGTTGACTCCTCCTAAATTATAATTTGAATATAACCAAATTGAGTTTTAATCAAATAATCAAAACTTAACAACTTTCTTTAAAGAAAATTGTAGTTTCAAATATTTTGAATTTCAATGCTATGGAAAGATTCTTGAATAGGGATAGAGTTGTTTAGACTCTAACATTCCATTCTAGTTTATGATAAAGTGAAGATATACCTTGAATTAAATTTTATAACTTTTTTGACGAAGTTACAATGGACTTTATCAGGAATAGAATTCCTCCAATTCTATCATCCAAGATAAGTCAATAATCGACTAGGTCAAATTATATCTTGATTTTATTTTGAAGTTTGACAAAGATTCAAACAAAGGTATCATCGACATCACTAAGGATAGAACCCCTCATGTTCTAACATCCTAGTTCAGTCAATAATAGATTTAAATTTGGAAGTTATAGTTATTCAATAGTGAATGAGAATATTAGACAATCATCTCAGAACTAACTGAGGGATGTCCCTTAGTTTAGTTTCAAAATTTTGAATCTAAAGAAAATGATTTTTATATCCATAAATATCACTATAGATCATC
>NW_021347507.1:0-285 GCF_001605985.2 Dendrobium catenatum | reverse complement strand
GGCCACCCCAATTGGTAGCGAAAGAAATAAAATCATTGTTGATTTTGAGGGAATTATCATCCTTATGGCTGGAATATATAAGGTGAAATACATTGGCAATGATACTAAGCATTAAATGGTCACTATGTTTGTAGCTCTTCTGAGCATTAGCGAGCTGGAGGTTCCTTCTAAGGATCTTGTAACCTCTTTTTTTGATATTAACACGTAGGCCCCTCCGAGGGTTTTAACCAAAAGAAAAATGGTCACTATGTGACTTAAAATATATCCAATGTTAGTCTTATTAGA
>NW_021347506.1:0-295 GCF_001605985.2 Dendrobium catenatum | reverse complement strand
ATTGATAAAAATTACTTTTTTTTTTTAATAAAATTTACCCACCATTGTTTAGCTTGGTTGATAGGCCGAGTACGGTTTCAACCCTTGCTTGATTCCGCTCGAAACGATAACTCTTTTTAAGTGGGGCCAATCAAGTGTAGGCCAGGAGGTTTCTGGGGTGGGTGCCTCTTTTAAGTCAGCTGAGGATTAGTCACGCTGTCAAACACCATTTTGGAGATAACAGTGGGTGGATATCCTGTTCAAAATAATAATAATAATAATAATAATAAAATTTAACATTATTATTTTATTTAGT
>NW_021347505.1:0-388 GCF_001605985.2 Dendrobium catenatum | reverse complement strand
TTTGGACCAGTTGAAACTATAAGTCTAGGAGGGAAGGTATACGGATTTGTGATTGTGGATGATTACTCTAGATTCACATGTGTTAGATTCCTATTTCATAAGAGTGAATCATTTGAGAAATTTAGAAACTTTTTGACTTGAATTCAATGAAAACTTGGGTGTGAAATTATTTCTATACAAAGTGATCATGGAGGAGAATTTGAGAATGAGGAATTTAAAGAATTTTGTAAGGAGAAAGGAATTGATCACAATTTTTTTGCACCTAGAATCCCTCAGTAGAATGGGGTAGTCGAAAGGAAAAATAGGACATTAATAGAAGCCGCCTAAGCCATGTTGCAGGATAAACACTTACTAAATATTTTTGGGCTGAGGCGGTTAGCACTGCATG
>NW_021347504.1:0-280 GCF_001605985.2 Dendrobium catenatum | reverse complement strand
TACGCAGAGGAAGGTTCGGTTTTAGGCAAAAAAACGCATGTACCGAGGTGTCCTCTCAAAAAACTCGATACACCTCGGTACAGACGTTTTTTTGCATAAAACCGAATCTTCCTCTACATCTTTGCACCGGACCAAATAAAAGTTCATCAGTTTAGGGGCGTATCCAGCTACTTTTTTCAGAGTAGGCAAAAAAAAATTTTGTGGGGGATGGACAAAGACGCATATGATTGATAAAATTAAGGAAAAAAGATTTTTGAGGTGGGTGAGGGGCAAAATATTC
>NW_021347503.1:0-442 GCF_001605985.2 Dendrobium catenatum | reverse complement strand
TGCTACTAAGTGTCTTGAGAGAGAGATAGAGAAGGAGTTTATAAGAGCTTTGGGAGAGATGAGAGGGAGAGCTTTTTATGAGTGTGAATTGTGAGGGATTCATAAGGTTACTCTAAGCAAGGTTTTTTCCTATCTTCTTCAAATTTTTACCTTGTTCCATTAGTGGCTCTATGGAAATATTCTATAATACTAGGTTGTGGTTCTCTGCCATCTCCAGAAGGGAGAAAAAGGATTCCATGTTATTTTCCTTCACAAGGAGGGTTATAAAGGATTCCATGTTCTCTACCTTCAACAGGATGGTGAGAAAGAGTAAGGTTTTCTATCGCACTGGGTTATTGGTGAAAGTTCGTGAAGGTTGTTAGAACTTAAAGAATTGTCCCGAGGCTAACTAAGAGTGGGTTGAATTAGTAATTTAAAATTTTATTGAAACACAAAGAAAAAT
>NW_021347502.1:0-1429 GCF_001605985.2 Dendrobium catenatum | reverse complement strand
TTGATGCTAAAATCACTGCAATCACTGAATCTAAAGATTTAAATACCTATTCGATTGATAACTTATTTGGCTCACTCATTGCTTTCGAGCAAGGGGTGAATCAAATAAATCTTAATGCAGGTAAGAAAAGAAAGGAGAAAACTGTGGCATTGAAGATCAACAACACGAACTCTGATTTTTTCGGGTTTGAAAGCCATGACATTGCCTTAATCACAAGGCAATTCAAAAGCTTTCTAAGGAAGATTCACAAGCATCATCAAAATTGGAGAAAAAGGTAAGGATAATAAACATTCTAAAAGATCTTCTGATCATGTTTGTTTTGAATGCAGGAAGCTTGGACATGTCAGAGCTGATTGTCCAACACTTTAGGATCACTCTAGCAAAAAAAAGAGTGAGGAGAAACCTAAGTTCAGGAAGGACAAGAAGAGAATTCAAAAGACGTTCTAGGAAGAATCTGCTTCTAATTCATCTGAAACTGAACCTGAGGAAGAAACAATAAACTTGTGTTTAATGGCAGAAGATCATCTTGATCAATGTGAGGAGGAAGAGGTATATAAACAAACCTATGATCAATTATTTAAAATTTATGAGAAAAATTCATGAATCATACAAAAAACTTAAGAAAACTCATGCTAGTTTAAAATTGGAGCTTTTGAATTTACAAAAAGAGCATGAAATTATTCTCAAAGATCATTCAACGATTGATTCAAATCACATGGCTTTACTTGATGAATTAAATAAAAGCATTTGAAATTGATTGATGAGCATGATTCATTAAAAGCTTCACACACCTCACTTGAATCTGATTTTAAAAAATCTAAAAAGATGGAGCAAAATTTGAGGATTAAGAATGCTGCTTTAGAAAGTACTAACTCGAAGTTTAAAACTGAATTGGAAATAATTAAGAGAAATTGGATGAAACACACTTTTATTCTAAAGCCAAGACATAGGAAGAGGCATTATAACCCAAACTAGTTAAGAAATCCTTTTCCTGGTATTAGATGCTTTCATGTTGCATGCTAGGACACATCTCACACACATGCACTATTCACCATAGTACACATTGAGTGTGGAGACCAAAATTATATCATTCACAGCGTAGCACACATGCATTGCCCTTTACTTTTTATAAGAAGGTACCCAAACCTGTTTGGGTTCCTAAATCTGATAGTTGTTGATTTTTGCAGAATTGCTCTCACCAAAGACCTCGTGAGAAGAATATGATTCTTGGACAAACGGATGCTCACAACTTATAATTGCTTAAAATTGCTGCTTAATAAATTATTGAAATGCATGTGTTGATCATCGTTGTTTTCTGTATTTTGTGCATGTTTCTTTTTAGTTGTTTTAGTTATTTTTTTCTTTGCTTTTCTTTATGATGATTTTTCCTAATTCTTAAATTTTGGAGATTTATAGCCAATGATTAGCA
>NW_021347501.1:0-244 GCF_001605985.2 Dendrobium catenatum | reverse complement strand
GGGGAAATTGACCTCGAATAATGAGGTCAACAGTTCCAAATGATGTTCTTTTTATCTTATGCTGCATTACTACAGGAGCCATGGCTGGAGTTTGCGAAGCCATTAGTAGTCGATCGTCTTTGTCACCAGGTCAAAAATGATGGTGTTGACGTATCCTTGCAAGATGTCACTTTTAATTATGGATCTAATTAGTCTTTCAGCTGCCTAGAGAGAGAGAGATGCTTGAAAGTTTTAATCATCAATG
>NW_021347500.1:0-1021 GCF_001605985.2 Dendrobium catenatum | reverse complement strand
TGAATCCTACTTAGATTTAAGAAAATCATAAAACCCTGTTCCATGTGATATTTCTAAAGAATTGCTCATTGCTTTAAGAAAAGATGTAGATGAATTTACTTAGCATCTGAAGTGTCTTGGAAGTAAAAATAGTAAAATAGATAGAAGAAAAATATAGGAATATAAATATGGGGGCTGATTTTTTATTACTTCTTCAACAATAACAAATGATACAATTGATCTTCTATTCGATAGGTAGATCGGCCACTTGGAAACTCACATCAAACGCTAGAAAATAAACTCAACACATATATCCTTTAAACCCTAGACAACAAACCCCCTTAAATAGCCCTCACACACATAAACACAATTGAAACCTTCTTAAATAGCATAAACATAATTAAGAAACCTTTGGTGTTAAAATCCCCTCCTCTGTTGGGGGGGGGGGTGTTAAAATCCCCTCCTCTGTTGCCTTTGGTTCTGCCCATGGTCAGTGTTAGGCTAGCTTGGGTCGGTCTGGCTTAGCTGGTCTGGGCCGGCCAGGTGGGCCCCCCCTTGGCATATCAGCATTCTATCGCAAATGAGATGAGATATGACTCTTGTTCCTTTTCTATAAAAACTTAGGTCTCCATCCTAGCATAGTTGAAATTTTGTAGATGAAAGAAGCGGATGTTAATAATTAATAATGGAGAGAGTCTATGAAAGATGAAATAACGACACTTGAAATAAATAAATATAGTAAAACATTCAAAGTATTCATAGGAAAATAAATATTTTTTGTATTTTGGAAATTAAATGGGTTTAAGAAAAAGATTAGGAGGTTAATAGTTTTTGGATTTAAACTTTGATGTTCATGTATGAATTGCACTATAAATGGTGAAGTGTGATTATAAATAAGAGTTCAAAGTATAAATGAATTATCATTGTAAAAATTAATAGAGTTAAAAATAAAATTATATCTTTAAAAATTATTGTTGATACTAAGATTATTAATGTTTTAAGTGGTTATGCTCTTCGAGTAGATTTGAATATATGTTCAAAA
>NW_021347499.1:0-407 GCF_001605985.2 Dendrobium catenatum | reverse complement strand
CAAGCGCACAAAAAGCGCAGGTAAAGCGAATTAAAAATGCAATAAAAGAGCAGTCAAAGCGCAACTAAAGTGCAACTAAAATGCAGGTAAAACGCAAAAAAAAAGTGTAACCAAAGTGCACTGCATGTGTCAAATTTTAAGTGGATATCCGGACGTATCTCTACGTCCGGACTCCGCACCTAATAATTTCTGCAGGTCTTCTGAATTTAAGAAAAAAATTCTATTAAACCACACATATTATTAAAATTTTACTCTATATATACTGTATATATTATAAAAGTTGTCTCCGCTTAAATTTAATTTGAACTCTTTTATCCTTTCTCATTAGAAATTTTATTTCTACCATTATTTATAGATTTAACTCGTCAGAGAACTCACCTCATAGAAAATCCCAAACAGGAATATTA
>NW_021347498.1:0-329 GCF_001605985.2 Dendrobium catenatum | reverse complement strand
ACATCATTACATTAACATAATATTGATGTACAAACAAAATGACATTTGAAATAGCATATCAAGTACACTTTTTTTATAAGTCCACAACCAGGTTCAATAACCCTAATCTCTCCTCCTACTAGTCCTTGGATTAGTAGGGCATGTAGCAATGTTTTGACCCCTATTATGACATAAGGAGCATGTGTTGCAAACCTATTTTCATGTCTTATGTTTTGATGATTGACAAACACTTTTTCTCTTGGACTACTTGTTGCTTCTAACTTTTCAGGAATCGAAGATCGCACGATCAAGTAGAAGCCAAGTTCAGGATTGCGTAGGTTTAGGGTTGA
>NW_021347497.1:0-228 GCF_001605985.2 Dendrobium catenatum | reverse complement strand
AAAACAAGTAGCACTACTGTGCTCTATGCAATTAAAACTCGGCAAGGCGTTGATAGGCCCCCAGCAATGGTTCCAATTTCCCCAACTATTTGGCGATTGTTTATCGACTGCCTTTGTTGTTGATTCTGCCCCCCAGTCGGTCCAACTTCATCTCGGGCTGGTGCATTCTTGATGAATTGTCGAAGATATCCTTGTCGGATCAGTCTCTCAACTTCTTCCTTGAGTTGC
>NW_021347496.1:0-216 GCF_001605985.2 Dendrobium catenatum | reverse complement strand
GGGTCCTCCTAGGAACTAAGCTAAGGGTCCAAAAAGTTACTATGGGAAAAAGACTAAGTCTGAGATTTCTAACATCTTAGGAAAATACTAGGCCTTAATATGAGTGGTTAGGCAGGTAGTAGGCTGGAATCGAAGTTTCCTATCCAAAGTTATGAATTTTCTAAGTTTCGGGCCCTATTCTATAGACTAGGGTTGACCAAAAAGTTAACTTTCTAA
>NW_021347495.1:0-2423 GCF_001605985.2 Dendrobium catenatum | reverse complement strand
TACTGGGTTCTTGATTTTAATCAGAATAAATGATATTTTGTCTCAATATAATAAATTGATATATAATTGGTACAAAGAATTTAACTGATGAGAATTTCTTATGTTTGGCATAAGCATTTTTGACATTTAAAAACAAAGAATTGAAGGTTGCATTTGGGGATTTTTCATTACTTAATTATTCAATTTAAAATTTGGTATTAATGTATAAGAAAACAATATTATAAATTAGGTGCTAAAAAGAAGTTTAATTCTTTGAATTAATTCATCTATTTTGGTTATTTCTATAGCTTCTTGATGGTACATATTTATTTTTCAAACATTATTCTCATATGATATTATATTAATACATGAAATAAAATCCTAGTTGTATAAAATATTCAACTGATTGAAAATCAACTGGTGAAGAAATTAAGTATAATATGCCCATGATGTGAATCTATGGTGATAAGATGGATCTTAACAACTCTAGCTTTTTATAAGATATTTAGCAGATGTAACTGTTTCTCATATACTAATCATGGATTCCAAATTACAAATGGTGTACGAAGAAATATAATTTAAAAGATGTGAGTGATTATCATTCCTTCTTTTCAAATATGGGAGAAGCATAAAAGACTGTAATTTATATCTACTAGAGTAACAAACGTAGTAATCCCGTATGAGAATTGACTGGAAAGAGTTGTATTAGGCATTTCCATGCCTAATAGAAAGCATGAGATCATGTTATCAAAATTTCTGATGAAAGCAATTTTCCTTTCTTTTCTATTAAAACGTAAATCCCCTTGCGTTTTTTTCTTTTTAATTTATTAAATGATCCTTCAATAATGTAACATCAACTGCTCCTTTAAATGCCCAAATTAATAAGAATTTCTTGGTACACTTGTGGATTCTAGTAAATCAGAGCGATCAGGTCGTGATTACCAAACTTATAATTTACTTATACTCTGTAGAAAATCAACTGTATTTTTCAACTCTGCATTTTTGACATCTAAAAATTGGGAGACAATTATACGTCACAAAATTCGCCTTGATTGATACATAATCATGCGCATCTTCGATTGCCACTCTAAAAATGAATTTAGGGCCATCGAAATCCAATTTCAGCAAACTTATAGTAAATTGAACATTTACCAATAACTTTTGAACACTAAAGAGACAAAATTTTTAATTTCTAAATGAATAAGAATAATCAGATTTGTCCAAATATGAAATAGAAACCATATTCCGTCTAAATGATGGCACATAAAAAGTCTCACATAAATCTAAAGTATAACTAGATTCTAATTATAATCTATATAAGGCTAGAACTTTAACAAGAGTTTTATTGTCATTTCTCACATAGATGAATCTTTCAGCATCAGTTGTCACTATATTCCTTAAACAATCATACATAGTCACACTTATGTGAGTAGTTGCACATGTATATATCCACCAAGTATGATTTGGTACTATAACCAAATTAACTTCAAAACAAATAAGATTTAAAAGTTTATCATTTTTATAAGCCAATTAGCATATTTTGGATAATCTTTCTTTACATGACCAGTCTTCTAGCAAAAAAAAAAAGTAATAATCAGATATTGCTTCTGTTGCACTTTAGGTTGTGAAGACCCTTTATTTACAGCTCTTTTAGCTTTAGAATTCATTTTTACTTTGGTAGCAAAATCATGAAAAGAAGAAGCTAAGGGAACACTTTCTATCTTTTTATGTTTTAATCTTTTTTCTCTTACACACACTAAGCAATGAGCTCATTAAGAGTCCATTTTTCCTTTTGAGTATTATAACATATCTTAAAATGACTAAATTGTGTAGGAAGAGAGATTAAGATTAGTGTACAAGAATGCATCAAATAATTATAACTTTAATGCTCTTAATTTTGTAATAAAATTAGACATTTTTATAATATACTCTCTTATGTTCCATTTATCTTTATACCGCATTGAAACAAGTTTACTAAAAACAATACTTGTTTCGACCTTTTTAGAACATGCAAAATGGTATGTTATTTGGCTTAGGAACTTAGCATTTTTCTTCTCAGACATTGCACCCCTAATGATATCTACAATAGAGTGCTTCATGATTATAAGACTCATGCAATTTGAACACTCCCACTTTTTTTAATTTTTTTCTTTATTCAATATTGCTTTTCGCAGTAAGGCAGGAGGACGTTTAGTCTAAATCGCATAATCTAAATTCATACACCCAAGAATAATAGTAATGTTAACTGAAAGGTGGGCCCTTTAAGCACATAAATGTTATTTAAATTGATAAATATTGAAGAAACATTAATTGAAAAAGAATTGAAATTGACCATAATTAGTAAAAGTGCAAGGTGGGCCCTTTATAAGATACCTAACACAATATCATAATGTAGTTTTAGACATAAATTATAATTTGTAAAAGGCACTCCTAAAATTATAGTT
>NW_021347494.1:0-215 GCF_001605985.2 Dendrobium catenatum | reverse complement strand
GAGTTCATTTTATTGATTAAAAATAGTGTGGATAACTATTTTTTTTCTGTGATTATCAATGGTAAAAACCATGGTTTTTTTAAATCTTATAAAGGTCTTAGACAAGGTGATACTATTTCTCCTGCTCTTTTTATTATAGCTATGGAATATTTATCTAGGGGTATTAATGAGCTTTTTAATAAGAATGCTAACATTAATTTTCGTAGTGCTAGAGG
>NW_021347493.1:0-1066 GCF_001605985.2 Dendrobium catenatum | reverse complement strand
GAGCATTTACGTGAAAAGGTTGGAGTAGCTTCAATGGCAGAAAAGATTAGAGAGAGTCGCTTTAGATGGTTTGGTCACATAAATGTCAATCATCCAATTAACCGATCATAAGAGTAGATGAATTAGATATGGCTTACGTTAAGAAATGTAGAGATAGAATTAAAAAGACTTTGTTAGAAAATATTAAAAATGACTTTTTCTTTATTAGATTTAAATGAGAATTTGAATTCTTAACAAGACACCACGGAAAAAAAGGATTCATGTAGTCAACCCCATATAGTGTGATAAAGGATTGATGTTGTTGTTGTCATTGTTATAGAGGAAAAGGATTAAAATCATAGAACTGTAGCTGTCATTGGCAAAATCCTAGAATGGTCGAAGGTTTTCTTCTTCCTATGAGTGATTGCAACAATCCTACAAGATAAACGTAACCGGTCTTCTTTGTCAAATTCCAAGAAACCATCCCCCTAAACCACACCAAATCCTCCACTTCATCTCTTCTCCCACTAGTAAGATGTTTAGAAGAAACATTTCAAAGATTGAGAAAAAAATGTTTTACCGTTAATGATAGATGCATTGAAAGATGGAAGAGTTATGTTCTAGGACGTTGTTCAAAGCCATCAAATTTGATGAATAAAACAACCAAATCTCAAAATAGACAAAATGTGAAGATAGATGATATTGTCAAGGGAGACACGTAAGTAGAATATCACATTTTAAAATGAAAAAAAAATTGTTGGAGAAGGAAATAAAATTTTCAAGATAAAATAAATAAAAATATTCAGCGGTGAAATTTGAGTGGTGTACAAACAATTTAGCTATAGATGAAAAACAAAGATAGCCTTCGTGATAGGATTTGGACTCTTTCTATTACCATGGTAATTGCAAGATGCATTCATTGCCATCAAATTCAGCCACCATTTTTGTATCGATGGACCAGAATCCTAGCTAACCAAAGTTAACTGCGTGGCTATGTTGATTGCAGTTGAACCATTTATTCCATGATATTTAGACAGAATCCTGATCCCATGAAGATGATTGAGTTTTGACGACGTTAAGGAAAACC
>NW_021347492.1:0-385 GCF_001605985.2 Dendrobium catenatum | reverse complement strand
CATGTTAAAGGATCTTCTGATGTTGTTTGTTTTGAATGCAGGAAGCCTGGACATGTGAGAACTGATTTCCCTACGCTTAGAGATCAATCAAGCAAAGGAAAAGGTGAGGAGAAAGCTAAGTCTAGGAAGGACAAGAAGAAAAATCAAAGGAGCTTTTGGGCAGAATTTGGTAATGACTCCTCTGAGACTGAACCAGAGAAAGAGACTACAAACTTGTGTTTCATGGGATAAGATCAAAGTGATAAAGAGGTATGTAAACCAACCTATGATGAATTGTTTGAAATTTGTGAAAAAATCTATGCATTATACAAAAAACTTAAGAAGACACATGCTAGCTTAAAATTAGAACATTCAAATCTACAAAGAGAGCATGAAGTTATTCTCA
>NW_021347491.1:0-206 GCF_001605985.2 Dendrobium catenatum | reverse complement strand
AGACGACAAAGTTATGTAATTTCGAAGTTCAAATACGCTAATTAAATATTTTTAAACATTGCCATTTTACTGTTTTAAAAATAATTGCACACAGACCCAAAATTTTCAAATAAAACCAATTCCAGAAAATGCAGAATCTAAATACGTTCAAAACAAGACGCTGTGCGTCAACAGCGGATTTAAGACGCGAAAGTTATGATTTTTAG
>NW_021347490.1:0-358 GCF_001605985.2 Dendrobium catenatum | reverse complement strand
AGTAAAAATTATTTTTTTTTAAAAATAAAACAGCTTAAAAAGTATTAAAAAAGTCATCCCAAATAAAGTTATAATCCGATTAATATGATTTCTCTATTTAAATTTAAATAAGATAATTTTACTATGAAATTAGAAAGTGGTCTTATTTTATCTTCACATGTAATAAAGGTTAAAAATGAAAGGGAAACAAAAAGGAAACAATTAATATTATTAATTTTATATCAAGTAAAGCATATAATTTCAAAATTTTAAAGCAGAAACAAAAGTATAAAATTTATACATTTCAATTTATATTTAAAGAGTTCATCTCATGAAATGAACATTAAAATTACATTTGAGGAAAAATTATTCTCTGCGG
>NW_021347489.1:0-350 GCF_001605985.2 Dendrobium catenatum | reverse complement strand
TTTTGATTGAATCTTCTTTTTACCCAGTGAAGTTTTTCTGAGTTAGACCTTTTGTTTTTAAAATGATGATTATTACCTTGAAAGAAGCCCGAGCTAGGGATTAACAAGATCGGATATTCTGCCTTTTAAGATTTTGACTTGTTAACTCTTTGATTTTTTGAATCTCTAAAATTGAATTGTTTGAAAAATCTGTCATATGGATACTTTGCTAAAATAAAAAAAAAAAATGTTTAACCAAAAATAAAAATTCTTTTTTTTTCTTTGTTTTTCTTTTTAGTTTTTTTGCCTTTTTTTTAGCTTTGTATTGTGAGTCTTTTATTTTTTAAGGGCTTTTATCATCAACTTTTTCC
>NW_021347488.1:0-833 GCF_001605985.2 Dendrobium catenatum | reverse complement strand
TTTAAAGTATGACACATTAACTTGATACCTCTATAATAATCATTTATAATCAATGATATAAATATTGTATTATTTTTTAATGACTTCTCTCATTTCCGCAGAGTTTATCCTATGAAACTAACATATGAAACCACTATGAAATTTTTACAATTTAATTACCTTTTGAACAACTAATCGATTAGAAAATAAAAACTCTCTGATCAGACAGGTGTCCAATACATAAACTCCACTTTCCATATACTTTTCATTGATTGTGGAACCAGTCATTAAAACAATAGACCATATACCCCAAAACAAAATGTTGTCGTCGAACAAAAATATAGCCACAAATTGAAACCGTTTTCACAGTCATGATCCCGCTTGCCTAATTGACTATGGGGCGACATTCTACAAATAGTCATCTATCTATTTTATCATATATCATTTGTCTTATTTCTTATGTAGCACAATTGTTATAAGAGTCACCGTCTTGATTATATCATTTAAGGTACATCTATTTCCATTTTTGTTTCCAAACCTTTTCTATAATATTCACACGAATAGATTGCCTTCCCAACCAACCATAACAGATGAACTCTATAAGTCAATATGTACGTGCAAACAACTTTATAAGGTTCATTTCATCCACATTTTTTATTTCATTTAATAAATCTTTATAATACACATTATATGTTACAATTAATTGAAACATGATATGATAACTATCTCCAGATCAACGTGACCAATAATTTCAATGATAAAAATAAATCATGATTGAATTTACAATAACTATTAATTGATCAAGTATCGATGTCATTTAATGTAATTGGTTTAGAATAAACAATATATTACCA
>NW_021347487.1:0-502 GCF_001605985.2 Dendrobium catenatum | reverse complement strand
TTCACCTCGTCTTGTTTCGCCATTCTCTTTGTAGATCTGAAAGTAGTTTCAAATTTAGGAAGGATGATTTGGATTCCTTCAGCTGAGCTTGACGGGTATTTAAAGCTCGAATGCATATCAAAGGTCTCCCATTTCCGGCATTAATTAACATTTTTCCAGTGTAAACGTGAGCGATGATGTCAAAAACCCGGTAAATCTGGACTTGCAAGTAGATTGCGGTTCATAGTTTGCTTTCTTGCGGAAAAGTTTGCATAGAATCTTAAAATATCCGCATAACTATTTAGTGGACACAAACCACGGTCACACCATATAATATGTAGTATTATATGGTAAGATTTGGACCAATTTATGGATTGATAGTTAGCATTAAAGAAAAAAAAATAGTTAAAAAAATGAAGATGAGTTTCCACAAAAAAATCTACTAATTATATAGAAAAAATATGTATCCAAATCAAATCCTACAAAAATATTTTGATAAAATACTACATGAATAATGTGTATT
>NW_021347486.1:0-552 GCF_001605985.2 Dendrobium catenatum | reverse complement strand
CAAATCAAGGAATTGTGAATATTTGTTTCAATCTTGGATCTTGCACAATCAACCAAAGCTTAAGCTTTCAAGGATCAATAAAAACACCATCACCACTAATAATATATACAAAAAATAATTCACATTTCAATTTGAGCTTTCTTTGGTTCATCAAACCCACAAGTCAATCAAAACCAAATCAATTTGAAGAGTTCAATTTTGCTCCATGATCATTTTCTAAGTTGAGGTCCTAACTTAGCTTAACTTTATCCCAAAATATAATATTTTGGGCCTAATCCCAATTTTATATGTAATGACTTATTAGGTCTTCAAAACTATGTTCCAAATTAAAACAAAAATTCTTTTAATTAATTTTGCTTCAAATGCAAGGTTGAATGACCAACTAATATCCATTTCTAATAGTTATTATAATATTTTTATACATATCAATATATTTTATTTGAAAGTAATTGTAAAAGTTGAAGGCTAGCCATTGAATTCTTAGGTGGTAAGTTTTGGGCAATAAAATGGTATTTTTGTGATCCCCCACCTAATCCCCATAAAAAATTTAGG
>NW_021347485.1:0-524 GCF_001605985.2 Dendrobium catenatum | reverse complement strand
AAGCTAACAAAAATATTCTATATTATTTATTTTTGTATGTATACATTTTTTTATTAATTGCTCAAATACAATGATAAAAATAGAAAAATTTTTGAGAAGCATGCATTGACTCGCATGCGAGACATGTTTATAAATATTATGAAGTCATGTGAGCGATCCCTCTAGATTAGTCAGTGTATGGGGTTAACTGATTAATGCTTAGGACAACATAGATCATACTAGGAGGGACCAAAATTGATTGAATAGAGCTTTTGATGTTAGGGATATAGGTAGTTCCCTCTATACTAGGGACTCAGTTTCACATATTGACCACATGCAGTATTTGATAATAATTTTTAGAAGATTTTAATAATTTATTTAGTTATGAATACTAACGTAAGTGTATTGGAGAGAGAGTTATTAAGTAGAGAGTCGAGCACTGTTGAGTTACAAAATCATATCCACAAGCGACAATAGGACCGACATTGGGTTGATGAGCGATCAAGGAAAGCCTACGTGAATATATAAGTTTAAAACTTTATGTT
>NW_021347484.1:0-231 GCF_001605985.2 Dendrobium catenatum | reverse complement strand
TGTCCCAAAAATCCATAATTATTATATTTAACATTAGGAAAAATATTCCTATGTTTTCTTCCATATGATTCTCTTCTAAGGGATTCCATATATTTAGGATAATATTTAGGATTTGTAAAATCTTCAATTTTGGGGGTATCCTATTATCCTCAAGAGCTCTTATTGTCAATTTATAAAATGAATTCATTTCTTCCAAGACTCGATTTGTATAATTGATTCGATATGTTTTCC
>NW_021347483.1:0-634 GCF_001605985.2 Dendrobium catenatum | reverse complement strand
TATTAAATTTTACCTTTTTATAAAATTTACATCTATATTACTTTTCTATTATCATGATCACATACCACCCTATATTTTGAAGATGAATAAAATAAATTTTAAGATAAAGTAAAAATGATTTTTTTTTCTTTTTTTTTCTAAAAAAATACCTTACATGTAAAGGAAAAAATAGTTAAGAAATTAAAATTATAAAAATAATACTCAAATTTTGATTATTTACAAAATTATCACTCATTTATTTTTTTAAGATAAGCTCACTTATCTGATAATCATATATGATATTTTATTATAAATTGTGATTTTTGAACTTCAATTCAAATAAAGAGATAGGAGAACCATAATTTTATAAATAGATAAAATTTGGGGATTATGTAAGTAATTGCTGCAATGAAAAATATATTAGAATGATCGTACTTATCTTTTGGGTTGTTAAGAAAGAAATAAAAAACAAATTTGAATGAAAAGAAAGTAACAGATAACGCGCGCATGATTATACTAAAAGAGATAAAATTATGATTGAGATTTGGAAATTCTGCAAATAGGAAGTCGAAGAAGATTGGTAGAGGAGAGCACAAAGGAGTGAAAGCTAGAGCTGTCAATTTTTGACACGGCCCGAAACACGATCCGAACCCGA
>NW_021347482.1:0-256 GCF_001605985.2 Dendrobium catenatum | reverse complement strand
AAGAAGCAAAAGCCTTCGAGTTCTCTTGAGGCTAGGGTATCAAATTTAAAGACTGTAAAGCGACCTGAACGGGAAGATGAGAAGAAGCGTGTAGGAAGAAAGAAAGCAACGCCGGCTCTTCCCAAATCACCAACTATTCCTAAAGAAATGAAACATGTGCCTCACCTAGGAAGTGATACAGACAGTGGCGGAGCCAGAAAACATATCTAGGGGGGGCCTAATTTTTTTTTCCTTCAACTTTTTATATCCAGGCTTA
>NW_021347481.1:0-280 GCF_001605985.2 Dendrobium catenatum | reverse complement strand
GGTGATGCCCTTCCTTAGACCCAAAGCTAGGTTTTCCTTACTTTGGTTTCTAGTTAATTTGCCTACTTGGAGTAAGTCTTCTATCAGCATCCTGTAGGCCTAAGGTTGGGAGATGCCCTTCCTTAGACCCAATGCTAGGTATTCCCTACCTTGGTTTCTCCAGTTTTCTTTTCTAATAGGTGTAAGTCTTCCATTAGCATCCTATAGACCTAAGGTTGGGTGATGCCCTCCCTTACACTCTTCAGATTCTACTTCTATTCGGTCAACGCCAATGTGTGCA
>NW_021347480.1:0-301 GCF_001605985.2 Dendrobium catenatum | reverse complement strand
GGATGGTGGGCTCCACGTGGCTCGATTTTACATTGATGTGGACATAGAGCTACGTCCACACTCCACGCCCAATAAAAATTCCATATCTAGAGTTTTTTTTTTTTGCAAAAGTAAAATTTAACTTTAGTAGGATTTAGTAAATCCTTTAAATCCATGATTTATTAAATTCTTTGTATTTTAAATCCTAAAAACTATTTGGCAAAATAATTGTTAAATCCTGTGAAATTGATTGACAATGTAATTCAGGATATGAGGGGGTTGATTCATTTAAAAATTAAAGTTAATGTGTTGCGTATTAAGT
>NW_021347479.1:0-318 GCF_001605985.2 Dendrobium catenatum | reverse complement strand
ATAACTCAAACTAAAAAAGCTCAACATTTTGGTCAACTTAATTCAAAATTAAGTCAAAACTTCAAAAATTTATAACTCAATGTAGAAAATTTTATATCCAACAAACTTAGACTTCGTTTAAGATGACTTTTTTATTGTTTCTTGTACTAAAAATCTATTTTAAAAAGTAATAAAAAATAGTCCCTAATGAAGCCTTAATATCTAATTACTTATCTTAGGATATAATATTTTAAAAAATATATAAAAATTCTCACTTTAAATTGAAAAGTCAAATTTTGACCCCTTAATTTTTTAATGCATTGAATAATTCCAAAAAAA
>NW_021347478.1:0-429 GCF_001605985.2 Dendrobium catenatum | reverse complement strand
CCATACTAAGTGTGTCCTACGGTGCACTGTGCATGTATGGGCTATATGACCTAGCATGCCACAAGAGAAGCACCTAACACCAGGAAATGGGTTTACTAATCTATGTGGGTGATAATGCCTTTTCCTAAAGTTGTGTGATGCATGCTGTGTTGGGGGTTTGCTAGGATGGTCTAACGTGGGTGATGCAATTCCTTTTTCCAGTTCTTTAATTATTTCATTGAATATTTTATTTTGGGCTGTCAATCCAATGACTTCCCATTTCAATTTATGCTCATTGTGCTCTACTTCTAATGCAAGTTTGTCTAATATCTTAAAAGCTTCTTCTAGTTCAATATGAGTGGTTTTCAAGGATTCATGCTCTTCAGCTAATTCAACATGCTTCTTTTTTAATACATCAAACTCATCAAGAAGTGACATGTGATCTCTATC
>NW_021347477.1:0-399 GCF_001605985.2 Dendrobium catenatum | reverse complement strand
CGGACTGCTACCCAATGCCGAACTTCAGCCTGTTATCAGACTTTCATTGGACTTCTATCCGATGCAAGACTTCCGGCCATCGCCGAACTTTCATCAAACTTTTACCGGGCGCCAGACTTTTAACCGTCATTGGATTTGTACCCAACGTCGGACTTCCACCCATTGCCAGACTTCTGTCCATCGTTGGATTTCTACCCAATACTGGACTTCTGCCCATCGCTATACTTCTTCCCGTCACTAGACTTCTGCCTTTTTCTTGACTTTCTTCAACTTCTACTCGACTCCAAACTTTTTTCTCTAACCGAACTTCTATCCATCGCTAGACTTCTACCCAACATCAGACCTCCGCCTGTTTTTGGACTCTCGTCGGACTTAGACCTAACACCAGGCTTCCACCCG
>NW_021347476.1:0-234 GCF_001605985.2 Dendrobium catenatum | reverse complement strand
AATTACTAATCACATTAATAAACATTTCTCTAAATTTTTTATGAAGAATATTATACTGACACTCTTTATGCTTTAATGTAGTCCTCTCATTTGGCAATAAACCAAGTAAATGTCACAACCTAACCTAATATGACATATATATAGGCCATGTTATATCGTGTTGAATAGTCTAAACATATATATATAAGTTTTGGATATTTTATTTATTTATTTTTTAAATTTAAAATAGATTAT
>NW_021347475.1:0-377 GCF_001605985.2 Dendrobium catenatum | reverse complement strand
GTCGACCCCAGCTGCCAGTTTGCGCATCAATCCATAACGGCGTACCAAACCTGGAAGAAATCCTCGCAATATTACACTCATCCCAATATTGCAATGGCAGGTTGGGCAGTCTAATCCACACCGGGGATGACAGGCCCTCCATCGAAGCCGGGGAGAACTCCGGCGACCACCTATCTAAGCCCACCAAGCTTCCCCCAATAAACCAGGGACCTGCACTCAACACAGCATCCCTCGCCTCCACCGTGGTAAGGATGCAAACAAAACACCCATGGCCAAGCATAGTGATATGGAACTCACCATACCGGCCCCAACGCCGTTGTATCTCCGCTTTCAGGGCAAAGAAAGACGTGCTTCAAGGAAATGAGAGAGAGTGGGAG
>NW_021347474.1:0-12653 GCF_001605985.2 Dendrobium catenatum | reverse complement strand
TTTTTTTTTTCCGAAATGAATCGGCATCCCATTTCCTTCCTTGAGCTATATTGAGTATTTCTGATGTAGTACCTGCACCAAATGACTTAACAAGATGAAGAAGATGATAGTAAACTATATTGAGATTATAACTTCAAAAATTGAGTACCTCCTCCGGCTTTTCCCTACATATACTACCTTCATCTAATCATTCTAGAAACAAAAATAACACCTGGAGAGAAAAGTGCCTCTAAGCACAAACGGTCTAAAGCAGAAAATAACAGGGAATATTCTAACTAACTAAAAGTGCTAGATAAGTTATTCCTCCGGCGCAACGACTAAAGATGCTCCGCATCATTCGCCCCTTCTCCAATGAGAGGAACGGAATGCTGGTCTTCCAGAATAATGTGGCTTTCGTCCAATGGAAAGAACAGGTAGAGATCAGCCACATTAAATGTGTTTGGGGTATTGAACTCGGTTGGCAATTCAACCATGTATGCATTTTCGTTGATACATTTGAGGACCGGGAAAGGTCCAAACTTGCGTTTGCTCAGTTTAGAGTATGTTCCGGCTGGCAATCGTTCCTTCTTCAATCGGACCATCACTAGTTCACCAGGTTGGAACGTCTTCTTCCTCCTATGTGCATCTGCGTCCGCCTTGTATTTGGCATTCGACTCCAGCAGTTTTTGTCGGACGGAGGAGATCATTTCCGAAAATTGATCTATCCATGTCGACGCTGCTTGACTTTTGCACTTGGGCAATACTGCGACATCAACAGTAGAATTTGGCATTTTAGTATAGACAATACTAAATGGGCACATACCGGTGGAGCGTTTAGGCATGGAGTTGAACGCGAATTCAGCTTGTCCGAGGACCTCGTCCCACAGCTTCGTGTTGTCTTGTACGATGCATCTCAGCATTTCCCAATGTGTGATTCACCACTTCCGTCTAGCCGTCGGTTTGAGGATGATACGGTGAACTGAGTTGGAGTTTAGTGTTCAATCGTTTCCACAATTCTCGCCAAAAGTGGCTGATGAACTTCACGTCTCGGTCGGACGTTAAACTACGCGGTACGCCATAAAGCCTTACGATTTCCCGGAAGAACAGCTTGGCCACATTTAACGCGTCGAAGGTCTTCTTGCAAGCTATGAAATGTGTCATTTTGGAGAATCTGTCCACCACCACCATGATCGAGTCATTTCCCTTCTTAGTGCGGGTGTAGGCCGAGCACAAAATCTAGACTTAAATCCTCCCAAATGGACTCTGGTACCGGTAACGACAAATACAACCCCGTGTTCTGTCCGCCTCCTTTGTAGTTTTGGCACACCGAGCATCTTTCCACAAATTTGGTAACATCCTTCCTCAAATGAGGCCAAAAGAATTTGCTCGTCATTTGAAAAATAGTTTTATCCCGCCATGCGTGGGCAGATAATCCACCACCATGGATCTCCTGGATGAGATGCTGTCTCCAAGATGATTTTGGTATGCACAATAAATTTCCTTTAAAAAGGAATCCGTGACGTATCGAATAGTCTTCTTCTGGTTCTTTGTTTGTACTCTTCAACCAGCTGTTGGCAAAATCATCATCTTCGGCATACAATTCTTGCAAGCATTCTAGTCCCACAAATTCAGCCTTTAGCTGGGTTATCAGTACAGACCGACGGCTCAATGCGTCAGCAACCCGGTTCTGTGCGCCGCTCTTGTGTTTCAACACAAAAGTGAACTTTTGTAGGAATAAGATCCACCTAGCATGCATTCGATTGATGTTTTTTTGCGTGTTGATGTATTACAAGGCCTTGTGATCACTGCACAAGATAAAATCCTGATGTAGCAAATAGTGTTCCCACTGTTTTAGAGCTCGAATGACGGCATATAGTTCCTGCTCGTACACGGACCAGCGCTGTCGGGATGAGCAAAGCTTCTCACTGAAAAATTCAATGGGTCTGTTATCTTGTGTCAGTACTGCGCCAATTCCGGTAGTTGACACATCAGTGTCCACTGAAAAGGGCTTATCAAAGTCTGGTAACGCTAGCACGGGCGCGGACGACAGAGCTTCTTTGATCAAGGCAAAACTTCGCTGCTGCTCTTCTCCCCACGAGAAGTTTTCCTGTTTCAGAACATCCGTTATTGGAGACAATATAATGCTGAAATCTTTGATGAACCTCCGGTAGAAGTTTGTGAGTCCGTGAAAGCTCCGTATATCTGTAAAGGACTTTAGATTCGGCCATTCCACGATTGCAGCTACTTTCCGTGGATCGGAGCTAATTCCTTCTGCTTAAATTTTAAATCCAAGGAATGCCACCATCTTACAGGCGAAATCACATTTAGAAAGATTTAAATAGAGCTTGTTCTGCCTCAGAGTTTCAAGTATACTTTTCAGATGTTCCAAATGTTCTTTCCCATTCTTGCTGAAAATTAAGATGCCATCGAAGTAGGCTACACAAAACTTGTTTAAATACGGTTTCAAAACCTCATTCATTAGCCTCATGAAAGTTGAGGGTGCATTACATAGCCCAAATGGCATGACTCGCCATTCATACAATCCTTCCTGGGTCTTAAAAGCTGTCTTCCGTTCGTCTCCAGGATGAATACGTATCTGGTGATACCCGCTGCGAAGATCTAATTTGGAAAACACCTGTGAGCCAACCAACCTCTCCATCATTTCATCCAATCTTGGCATTGGAAATCTGAACTTGACTGTGATCATATTGATTGCCCGACTATCAATGCACATTCGCCAGCTTCCATCTTTTTTTAGCACCAGAAGAGCGGGGACTGCACAAGGACTTAAACTGTGCTGTATGAGTTATTTTTGAAGCAAGTGATCATCCACGATCTGTTGTAACACCCAGTGTTCTATGGGACTCATTTTGTAATGTGGGATGTTGGGTAGAGTGGCCCCGGGATGCAAATCAACTTGGTGATTTATGGACCTTAGTGGTGGAAGTTCTGCTGGGAGCTCCTGAGGGCAGACGTCTAAATATTGCTGCAGTAGCTGACTCACCGCCGGTGGTAGCTCAGTTCTGTCCACGGTAACAGTCTGCTCTTTGACAATAAGGGCCACAATGTTAGACGACTCCTTCCATGCATTTAGCAATGCATTGCCTGGCACCACAAACAGAGCAGCCTTATCTGTGGAAGGAGTACTTTCTCTGACTGCGGGATCCGGTAACAACCGTAGCTTCTTTCCCTTCCAGTCGAAAGTGTAGGTATTTGCTCTGCCATCAAAAATCTCCCCCATGTCAAATTGCCACGGACGACCCAATATGATATGGTAAACATCCATGATCCATATCTATGACATCGCAAAGGACCTCGCTTACGTAGTGTTTTCCAATGGAAAACGATACTCTACATAGGTCCGAAACTGTCAATTCCACCCCCTTCTTTACCCAACTGATTTTGTATGGGTTGGAGCTTTTAGTTGTTTTGAGCTGGAGTGCTTGCACCACAGACCTGGATATCACGTTTTCAGTACACCCACTATCAATCAACAGACTACATACTTTCCCGCCAATGGTGCATTTTGTTTTAAAGAGGGCATTCCTCTGAGAATTACTTGGTTGCCGAGGAGCAAGTAGCAGACGTTGTAGCACAAACACAAGTGGTTCCCCTTCATCACCGGCCACTTCTTTGACCTGATTGGCCTGTTTATCCTAGGAATCATCTTCGTCCTCTTCGAACTCCCCTTCTAACATATGCAATTTGCCTCTAGAAGGACATTCATTGGACTTATGTCCCTGTTGGAAGCACCGGAAGCACTTGATGGTGGACGATTTTACATACGGATTGTCTTTGGCTGGTCCTTTGAACTTTTGATTTCCTTTGATCTCCTTTGGTTTGTTGTGTGCCAACGGTGGTGAGGGGTGTAATATCAAAAATCTGCTCCAGGATCGTCCTGGGACGATCAGTGGAAAGTTTGCTCCAGATTTTGCCCAGTTTTGCTCCAGGTGAATTTTTGTACATATCGTCCAGGCCGATTTGGACATCGAGGACTTCGCCAGGTCCGTTATCTAATACGAACATACTGTTTTATTTAGAATTACGGTACCTGTAAGTAAATCTCAATACTTATGGTGTTCAATCGTCTCATACAGGCGTACTCGGGTACTCTATATCGAATTTTGGTCTGTCGTCCAGGACGTAGTGTGGTCGAATAATTCTTGGCCTTCGTGGTATCTCCGATGCTGAAGAAGTTGAATACTAAGCTGTGAAATTCGGGACTGTTTTGATATTAGTATGATGATAAAAATACTAAATTTATTATAATAAATTTAAATAATTTCCTGAATACGAGAAGTAAGTACTCGAGGATTGTTATTGGATACAAGTTTTGCATTCTTATCGGACGTTACTGCGGAGCACTGTGTATCAGTTTCAAGGTATCCTGTTTAAAATACAAGATTAATTTGAGTATACGCGCGCGGCTCACGAGAGGCTTGCGGTTTGGATTTAGTTGTTGCATTGGGACAAAGATTATTATTAACTCACGATTTCATAGTGATGGGGCAATGTCGCACCTTTGTTACACATACAGATTTTTATATTCCAAAAAGTGATTTTACATCACGAGTATTTTGGATGGGGATAGCAATCGAAGTCTTCATACCCTAAGCTTTACTCAAGTCTGGTTCTTTCCAGATTTCTCTGTCTCTAGAGACGGTATATTCTATCCGGTTGAAATTTATAAGTCGTGTGATAGCGGGATTTTTTGTGTTTGCTGGATGATGGAATAGCGTGTACCTATAATGTGGTTTCGTTAGCATTTTGAAATTCAGTTTGATACTATGTGCAGTGTTGAGTGAATTCTTCGGTCTTGATCCGTAATTTAATTTGGTTGACAGGGGCTGGTATGTGGGTATGGTCGTTTGGGTCGCATCATTTTGGAGCTATTTTTTCGTTGTTAATGTGATCTCTGGCGAATTTGCTTTTTTCTACTCTCGTACTGGAAAAAATTTTTGTCAAAGTTTTATTATAGATTCGGGCGTGCAGAAGGAGTGGCTGGATTAGATAAGCAAAACACAAGGCTTAATGGCATACATGATTTCCGTTGACAGATTGCGCTTACATGAACCTATGAATAATAGTGGATTACAAATATATTATTGGCTTGGCATTAATGCAATATTCAAGGGGGCGATAAGTTAAAGTAAAGAAAAAGTAATACGTATGGTGATTCCCCATTGTAATTATAGATTTGGAATATCTATTAACTATGCTGCGATTACATAGACAATTGGTGGGTATTTTCGTGAGTGCACCTTTATTCCAATGCAAAACTTTGTGACCACCGCGAGAGAAGAGTGTTGTATGGGTTAGTATAGAAGATTATCTGTTCTATTTCATAGCAGACGTAGTGGTGAACGGGCCCGCGATTTAGTTTGCTCTGATATTTGCCCATGAGTTTTTGTATAGCGGACTCTGATGTGAATTATTCCTGATGTGCGGGGTGGAATTGATATAGTTGGATTGCCAATAGAGTGATGCGCGTAATAAAAATGACTATTTATTAAGGTGAAGTCTAGGGCCCGGAAGGGTTATACTGTTAGTTGTGGACAGGCACAATACCTCAGTGAGACTGATAGTACCAAACTGATATTTTAGGTAAGATATGTAAGGGTATGCTTTCGCTTAGATGCCTCTATGATAGGTATTGGTCAGTTTTTGAAGTGTCTGGACTGGAAAAATTAGTTGAGGCCTTCATACATGTATTGAGAGCAATCGAAACTTAAGGCAAAATTTGTATCTGAGGTCCCGCCAACCACGGGATGGTGTCGCTCCCACCTCCATCTACACTACTCCGGCACAAACAGGGAAGTCCTAACCGCAAAAGTCTTCAAACGAGGCCCTCCACAATTATCGGGGGAGGCATCGAAGAGATATTGGCTCGGAATTGATGAAGCGCATCCGCCATGGTGAAAATGCGCGTGGATTCTGTTTGGAAAGACTTAAGTTAACATTTGACACAAGTAGCAAGGCCACCGAAGGGAAGAACAGACACTACAAGAGATCAGGCCGTAACTATTTGCGAAAACATTCAGTGAAATCAGACTACACCTGCACCATTTAAGGACACAGAGATCTTTTTAAAGCAATTATTTATCATTAACTGCTAACTATAATGTTCGAGTCAGAATTTTACAATGGACATTCTACTGATAGCATATCGTATGGGGTTTCTGTTTGCGTACATCGTACAGAAGTCATTCTAAAGGCAAGGCAGAGCCTATTGCAAGATGAAGGGCTAACCACAGAAATGACAAAACGGAATAGCCTAGTGTGGTTTTCTATTGTATTACTTGAGGTATGTAGGACTCTCTCAAAACTGAATTACATTAATATAAATCTCTACGTATTAGTAGACTGTCCAAACGCATTTTGAATTTATCGTTCAAGCTCGTCTGGTCTTAGTCATTTGTAATTCTCGTTTCTGGTGCCTCAGAACTCGAAGGTCATCTATTGGGAAACCACGATCCTAGTGGACATATGACCCGAGAGATCTATGTGGGTATGATAGTCTGTGATCTTGCACGAGTTATTAGATGAATAAGTGAGTATTTATTCTTAATGCTCAGTAGAGCAAATATCTACATTCGTCCCATATGCTCCTGTACTCGCGATATTCCTGATCTCTGTTTGAATTGCTCAATTCATGTATGTGGGCAAAGCCAATTTATATATCGTATTGAGGCGACACTGGAAATTACATGTATTAACATTCCGTGATCATACGACTACTACCCTAGATTAAGTCTAAGAGAATGGTCGGAGATGGTATCTGCTGTCAGAAAAGAATCAGTAAGGATAAATCTTGTTTTGTTATAGCTGAAAAAATATTCTTCGTTCTCTTCGATCCGGTGATCAATCAAGATGCTACTCACTCATAAAGTGGCGTATCAGACAGTATAGTCAATTTGATTTTATTTGTGTGCTCTCCAGTCAGAATGAACTTATCGACAATTTTATCAGAACAGGAGAATTCATCGATACGCAATGATCTTAACACGGAAATTCAGAAATTCAGTCTGATCAGAATCTGAAACGGACTATCAATATCACACAGTTCAGAAAGCAGATCGAGCAGAGCGGAATCCATTCCCATACAGTATCTATTACGAAAAGTCCCAGGATTATCCAGTAGTAATTGCCTGAGAGATATATTCTGAACGGTGTACAATTATAATAGGTCTGTAACTTCCACAAGACAAAGGTGATTTCGTCGGACCATGATCCGAGATTGGGCGAGTATTTTAGAATTCATCTTTGCGGTTCAGACAGGGTAATGGTTGCTGCTTTGAGCTTTATTGCTTGGAGACCTCACCCTTGATTTTTGTTGATCGGTTGGATTCGCAAGAAGTCTTGCCCGTGCGTCAAATTGGAAAAGTGATGCGACAGAGATATCTGTTGAAGCCTTTGCTACCGTACAGCTCCAGTGTGAGAATAGACCAACCGCACAAATTCAGCTAGAGATGTCATAACCCTTAGTTCCTTAAGTTATACATGTTCGACAAAGTTGTGCTCCCTATCCCCATTTAGATCTCGGCATCCTCGTAAAATCCACATCGAATGGGAATCTATCATCATCCATAGATTAACGCAAGTTCTGCTACCTTAGTCGTGTCTTGCTATAGCTTCCCCTAAGACGCATTTAACTAAATATGTGAACATTTGAACCTCTCTCCGTTATCATACTCTAGCCATAAAATCTTTGAATGCTCTCAGTCAGGATTTCGAGGTTCTGTTTCTTTCTTGCTCTGATGTTCGTTAGCTCTCTACTTTGTTATTCCCTGGCATTCCTGTCATGTGTACTCTATTAGTAGTACATGAGCATTCCATTCAGAAAATTCCGGACCCGAGAATTGTTTAATCTGAGAGATCAACGATCAAAGAAATTCGCAGGGGAGTACTAAGAACTTTTAACACCGTTACCAGTAAATGCAAACCTGATAGTGTTTCTGTTGTACTTCGCAGGATCTCATGAGGCGAATTTCGAGTTTGGGCGATACTCAAATTTCAGATTTTTATACGTGCGAGACCCTCTGTAACTAATCAACATAGTTTATCGTGGTTTTTTTGTTTTTGCGATATAGCATTCACACTCGCTACTATTATTGAGAAAAGGGATATTACTCAACATTGTCTGGCTACTGAAAAGAAACTCAGGCGAATTTCCAGTGGCACATGAACGGTTACCAGATTCCACTCAACTTCGAGTACACGTATATTCTAGTTCGTTACTAGTAGACAGCGATCCTGGCTCGGCGGAATCGTCTTCACATTTCACAGGAAATATGTAGTCTAGTCTACAAGAAACGTCCGACCCGAATCAGAAATACCCGCGGACAAATCTGCGAAAATTAACCCAAAGGACCACTAGGACGGGCAACTATTACGGAAAGTTAACGCGCAAAAAACCGTGGAGCTATTCCTAGAAGAACGGACGGAAAAACAACCGAAAACTGCAAACCAAAACTTACATCGCAGTGGCATATAGTACGCCACTCGACCGGAACTGCGTGCTTGAAATTGGGACTGTAAAAATTATGGGCCGAAAGGGCCTTACGTGTAGTTTTTTTAGGACAATGATATCGAATTTTGATCTAGGTGCTTTTCATCACTTGTAAATTTCGGAAAGACCTGGCAATTAATAAGTGCTACACTGCCACTGGTAATTCCTTTTTTATATTCCCTAGACTGGATCTATCCTTGGCGCTATTGATTAAGATGAGTCATAGGGAGAGATAAAGTGAACTAGGTAGTGTGTGATTTAGAAGGAGGATTTTCGTAAAACAGAGCTATTAGGGACAGGTGATCAGTGCATGTTACTACGATTGGATGGATGCGTGACTGGGAGGCTTCACTTGGTGTTTAAAGGCTAGTTTTGGTTGGGTCAGGTTATGGCTTTTTAATTGTTGCTTGTTATCTTTGTTGATGTTTGTCACTCTAGTTTGTATTTTCTGTTATGTCAGTGACCTTCACAGGATACCTTATGTACATTTTGACTGTCCTTCTGATTTACTTCGGTGCAGGTGGAGCTCAGGCTCTGTCAAGAAGAGCCTCACCGGGGGAGTACAGCTGCATCATCTGGGCCCGAGACTCGTTGTGAAGATGTACATTCGTTCTTCGCATTCTGCTTACGCTTGTGTGCTCAGATGTATCGAGCAGGAGAGCTCTGTACGTCGTGGTCTTACCTACTTAGATTGAGATCATTGTCTGACACCTTGCAGGTTATTTTTAGGTGTTGTTGAAGAGCCAATCACCAGATTGCTGAGCGGAACGCTGTTTGGCGTTCTCTTCGCCACACGTTGAGCAGGCAGATGGAGTGGCTGAGAGATTGGAAAGACGTTTTTGACGGGAATACGCGCTAGTCCTACAAGACAGGAAGGGGTTGCCTCTGCCGTTTTTTTTTGTGCGATGACCGAACTAGGCGTCTGGAAGCATGGTGAGGAGTGAAAGAAAGGGCAGCGAGACCGAGCCGGAGAGTTCTTCTCTAGGGCAGCCACTCAGACACATCTCTGTGAGTATAGACTCTGGATGAGGATTCACTGCAGAGTTTTCGAGAGGGTTTGTTCCACAGCCTTCGGCACGCGATCTAGCAGATGCAGATCGAGTTTTTATGAGGTTGGTTCAGGGGAGCAATGACCAGTACGTGCAGATGAGGCTGAGTTTCTCCTTACCAGGTACGCTCCACAGCTGGTATGTCTAAGGCAAGAGTTCGTGGATATGAGAAAGGGTATGACAGTTCTACAGAATTTCTGAAGAATTGGTAGCTCCGGACACTTTGAGACAGCCTTCTGCTATTCCCATTCAAGATGTGATTTTGCTGAGCGATGGTAGGACCTGTTGATGTAACGTGATAGAGAATGACATGACAGCTACTCAGCAGCGGTGAGATCGGTAGAAGAGATTTGGAGGTGAGACGTTCGGCAAGTTGAGTTCCTCTGGGAGAGGAATTTATAGCTGGTTCTGGATCTGTTGATTCCAGGTAGGAGCGGACGGGTCGCTGTACTGCTAGCCAGTAGCGACGGTCGTGGACCTGTTAGTCGGGCACCTGTGTGCCAGAGGTTGTGGACGACGCACCATGGCCAGTGTACAGGATGGCTGGTCTTTGTTTCCGATGTGTCAGCGGGACATAGGATGCAGCGGATGTCCCAGACTGGATTGATCGGCGTCCGGAGTACGATAGAGGGTTTCTGTAGAGGCCTGTTCCAGTCTTCAGCAGTAAGACGGGACTGTTCCTTCCTCGTTGCCTCGCAAGACGATTATTCTCTTGGGTAGGTAAGTGAGATAGTACATTATTCTGGACCACGGAGACAGACGTGACAGTTTTAGGACGAGACCAGAGTAGTGTCTGTTAGCTCTCTCTCATACTGCTACTGCTCCAGTGTCAGACACGAGTTCTCTGCAGCGGTGTCGCAATGTGAGGGTGGCGATACGGAGATCTGTTATTTGTTTCTTGTCAACGGGCTCCTGCATGTTTGCTAGTGTATGCGCATAGGTTACGGTTTAGGCATGTACTCGAATACAGCCCATGTGTGTTTGTTTGTACTTGGAACGAAGTACATTGCTGTTATACTAGTAGGAGCGGGAAGCCAGCGCGTTTTTGAAGACTTTATACCATCGAGAATTCGTCGAACTAGGTTATTATGTGTAATCCGGATTTATCGATAGGTGCCTGCTTGATTTTACCGGCTAGGAGAAATCCCTTTTGAATGCTCTGAAGAGTAGATCTAATGGAGTTTGTCGCACTGCGGACAATCTGGACAGATGACACGTTGGCGTCGGGGCCGCCGGATAGGGTGGGATGTTATAGAGGGTCCTGTCTTGAAAGAAGTGGAAAGCTAGTCTAATTTGTTGTCGATTTTCCCGATCTCTACATAGTGAAAAGATTTTCTCCTGGAATGGCCATTAATGGAGCTCTTAGATTGTATGTCTTGGTATATCTAACTTTACGGGGTTTTTATTTTCTTGCTTAGGACTATTTTAATTTTTATACTAATAAAGCCCTCGTAGAGTTGAGTAGGTAGAGAAGAGCGCATTGCAAATTGACTGGCTTTCAATACTTAGAAATATACAGAAGCAGTGTAAAGATTTGTGGTCTATAATATTTTTCGCTTCGAGGTTGTATTAATGAGTTTGAAATATGTAAATTCCAAAGGGAATGTAAGAGAGGTGGTGTCTCTCCAAAGTGCATGAATTTCTAGTATTATGGAAGTAAGGATATCAGAGAGTGTTAAAGAATTGAACCAACATTCGAACACCCCACCCCCTTTACTTCCCATATGATATTATGTTTTGCTTCGTGCGGAATTAAACCGTGGAGGATTGTTGTGTCTGTTGATCCATGAGATCCCTTCAGTGGTACGAGAGTTTTGCTGATGTTTTTTCCTGAGAATTGGTTGGTTACCTCACGGAGGAGAGGTGGAGTTCTCTTATCCTCGATTGGTAGTGTTTCCGGGTACATGCTCCTAACTCTAATCAAAAGCTACCCGCTTACAGAGATGTCACTCGAAAGAACTTTCTAGCTGAACACTTCAAACTTCGAATGAGTAGGTTAGTAAAGTCAGATTTAACAGAGCTTAGCGGCATCCTCGTGTTGTGCCCGATCTCAATCAGGATGTTCCGCCTTTAAAAAGGGAGCACCTGTAGAATATGCGTTTGTGTGAAGAAGAAGTACGGACTCACGTTATTGCTGTGAGATTATCGAGGAGTTTTCTCCCGTATCATGAACAAGTCTTGAAGCGTTTCATACTCATTCAAGCTACATCATACTTTATATCTTCGATTGACTATTTTTTGACCAGTTCCGGATGGTTATATTGAAGATCGATTGAGTATCGGATGGGTGTGTCGAAGTGATAGGAAGCCGAGTGTGAAGTGCAAGACCTGCGTATCGACGCGGTGTTACTCGTGCAACTACGTTTCAGAGTGTGTGTTGGTTATCCCTTTTGCCCGCAACCAAAATGCCTGCCAGACCTGTTTTACGTGCGACCGTTAATGAACCAGAAATATTACCTTAGGAGATCTATTATGAGGATAGCAATTGTGATCGCTGTTATTGACGACCGATATTCTCGGTATATTCTGGCCTTCGAGGATGATCATGATGTAATCGCCTACACGCCAACGTACCAACTATGGATGTGTTGGAGCACTCTATGCGAAATCAGCTGATATGCCAAAGTCTCCCCAAGTGTGAACATTGACTTGTACTAAAGTTGTATCACCAGTCTTTTTCATCGAAGCACAAGTGGTGAGTTGGTGAGGTATTGCTGATTTCCGGTGAATCCCAGAGCGAATTCCCAGGCGGTAGCTGATCTGAGCCAAGCGGCCCCTAGCGAGGATATTTGATCGTACGGTAGTTTCTTTTGGGCCCATGGCCGACTGATTTATAGGTAAACTTTCCGTGAAGGGACTTTTCGCAGACATTTAACGTTTCCTTGACGCCGTTAAGGCGACGGTACGCAGAATACGAGGCTACACATGGGGGGATTTATAACAAAAGCAGTCCCCTATCATATGCTCTGGCCTATTAGAAGACAAACCGGAGAGTGTTGGGACCAGCTAGGATTTGCTCAAGGTCCCTACGACAAGAGGGACGGAGTTTGAGACCAGTACATGGAGTTACCAAAAAATAAAAGAGAGATTGGCGTTTTCATAATGCACAACAAGAT
>NW_021347473.1:0-227 GCF_001605985.2 Dendrobium catenatum | reverse complement strand
TATTACAATTTATGTTTTTTAAAAAATTTAGTGTTTCCTTTTTTAATTTGATCCTTGATTTAGATATTAAATTAAAAATTGTTTTTGACTTTAAAAGAACTTGAGCTTGGATTAAAAATTTTTGAACCTTTCTGGATTATGCGTTGTGAATACATTCCTTACTAAGTTTTTAAATAAAATCAAGAGGTAACTTTCTCATTTTTTAAGACTTTTTTATGCCTCTTTTC
>NW_021347472.1:0-557 GCF_001605985.2 Dendrobium catenatum | reverse complement strand
TTGACCGGAGATAAATGATGCAGTGACTGTGTTGAGCAGATACTCGCCTGGGCGGAAAGGACATGAACGACGGAAGAATCTTCGGGCTCAACCGTGGCTGCTGCCGGCATCGACGAGTGGAGTAGGACGGCTGTCGGACCAGTGAGCGCATTTCGCTGGAGCATTGAAAATGCAGGATAATCATGAGGCGGAATCGAAGTTGAGCTCGCTGGCGGTGTGCAAAGATTCATATCCGCGGGAGACCGATGATGCTGGAACGGATACAATCGTTGAAGCCTGACCTGGGGTGGTTACGAACTGCGCGATCGGGCGAAGGATCTGGCCATCGCATCAGATGATCGAGCGGCGAGTATCTTGGTGGCGGGTCACGCCATCGGAGAGGGAGCTCGAGCGGAGGGTAATCGTGGTGGGGCTGACGGCGTCTACGTGAAGCGGATGATGAGATCGAAGAAGAAGAAGAGTACCTCGGTATGGTTGCCGACGACATCCTCATCTCCCTTATTGCCCGAAGGTTTTTGCGAATCAGATCAAGGTTTCTGTCTACCTGATCGAGCGAT
>NW_021347471.1:0-555 GCF_001605985.2 Dendrobium catenatum | reverse complement strand
GAAGCTTCTGAACTGCGAAGATCAGGGCCAAGCAATGATTCTCGATTGGAGAGTAGCGGATTTATGCTCCTATCAACCTCCGGCTGATATAGTAGAGCGCATTTTCTTTGCCTTCTTCATTATGCTGGGTCAATAATGCTCCGAGGGACTCTTCTAGTGCTGCCGTGTACAATATAAGAGGCTTCCCGAGAATTGGCGCCGCAAGAATGGGTGGATTTAACAGATATCTTTTGATGCTGTCAAATGCTTCTTGGCATTCTCCGTCCCATTTGAATCGGACATCTTTCTTCATCAGCTTTGAAAATGGCTGGCACCTACCCGACAGATTCGATATGAATCTCCGAATGAAAGCCAATTGTCCTTATAAAGAACGGAGTTGACGGAGGTTCTTTGGAGGTGGCATCTCCATGATTTCTTTGATCTTGTTGGGGTCGACTTCGATGCCTCGATGTCGAACAACGTATCCCAAGAATTTTCCTAAGGATATCACAAACGCACACTTGAGAGGGTTCATCTTTAGATCATATTTTCTGATCCTCTCGAACACGATCCTCA
>NW_021347470.1:0-2489 GCF_001605985.2 Dendrobium catenatum | reverse complement strand
AATTTAAATAACTTAATCAACCCCGATTGCTACTAGTGCAAGAATATCATATCCTGATGAAAATGCTTCAATGATCCGCTAGTAGATATCAGGATGACGAAGCTTCCACTCATCTTGAACTGTTAGTCAGGGATGTCCATTCCATCTAACGAAGAGTCGTCAATGCACTCCATGTCTTATTTGAGTAGTACGGATATCCACAACATCATCAGGAATAGAAAGTGGCAAAGTTCCACACAACTCTATGCTTTTAGCAACACACCTTTTAATATCTTCTCAATAATGGAAGGGTTTTTTTCAAAATAAGGCTTTACAAAATATATATTTGAACCAACTCTTTTAGAAAGCTCAACATCTTTGGTTAGAATAATGCTAGCAAAAGTATCATTTATATGGAAAATAATAAATGATAAACCTGTACTTGATGCAGTTGAATTCATCAATTCAAGTTGTTCATCCTTTATAAGCTGCATGTTTCCCTTGATATTTTGATGAGCTATAAAGGTTTTATCAACACTTTCCTCTGTGGCGATTGTCCCCAATTGCAGTTCTTCTAGCCGCCTCATATTCTCTTCTTCTATGTTTAGTTCATTTAGCTACTTTTTACAACAAACAGTTGATCAACATACTTAAACGTAGCCTCATTAGATCGCCTTTCAAGAAAAGAACCTTATCCATTGTGCCTTTCACGGTCATGCATCTCTTCGTCAGTTTGTTTTTACACCTCACTTTTTCTTTTAATACATCATTTCTCACATGTTACGAACCTATCCAAGACTTCAACTTTGTTTGCTGTTTGAGTCTCAAACTTATCCATAATAAATAAATGATAAATTTAATATCTTGAAGAGCGTTACATGACTGCATTTCTTTTTTTCGAGGATGTTGCTTGCCAGAAGTAAAACATGACAACTTACTACTGACATTATGAACTGAATCAGGATAAATTGAGTAACCAATTTCATTAATAGGCGTTCTCCAAAGTAAGTTTTGCAGACAATTAGAATATCTGCTCGTTGGACTATAGATGTCACATTATTGGATCCCGTCTTTTTTTTTTAAAATAGATTTGCTTTTTGGATTTAGTGCAGCCAAAGTATTAGTCATTTTTTCCATTTGTTGTTATAGGTTAATAATTTGTTGCATAAACATATATTGCCAATCCGCTTGTTGATTATTTTGACTATTCATTTTTGTTAAGAGAAAGGAAGATTCGCCCGATAACCTATATCTCTGATACCAAATTGATGCAATCTAAAAATAACTTAGTTTGAAAAAAGACTTCTTTTCCATAAAACAAAAACAAATAAAACCTTAGAATACAACCACTTCAAACTTACATTAAATAGGACACAACAAGTCCTTACAACTTACAATAAAATATGACACAATAACACTTGAACTTTTCATAAAGCAGGACAGAAAAATACCATAGAACTTAAAATAAAACATGATGTAATGCCATCTTACAACTTATTCAAGTTTTGAGAAGAAAAATGCATGTAGGAATGCAAGTTGGAGAACATTAAAAAAGCAATTGACAACACTCCATTTCAATATAACATAAATATACACAAATATAAAAAACTAAGTAGGAAATGAAGGATAGAAAAATTGATAAGAAGACACAAAATATCAACAACAACAACATCAAGCCTTTATCCCACTACGTGGGGTCGTCTACAAAATATCCAAGAAACAAAATTAAAATACCCTCAGAACAACCTTGTAAGGTCACCTCACATGTAAATCTCGAAAATAGAGAAATATGCTTAATGGAAAAATAAAACCAGTGTCTCATCAAGTCGGCGCGCCTCCAGCAAATACCAATAAGTGGGGCACAAGAACACCTTATAATAAAAGTATTTGAAGAAGAAAGATACATGTGAAATAGAAAAAGTGTAGAGAAATTTAGATAGAAGATCAAGACAAAATAGAAAAAGGTATGGTATAAGAAGATAACTCGCAAGCTAAATAACTCACAAGTTTTAGTGCGATTACACCATCAACAATAACAACCAACCTCTTCCAGCAACAAAAAAATCAATATATATAGTAAAGGGGAGAAATGGTCATAAATTTCTCACTTAATCATGCCACCCAAATTGCCAACAGAAGCCTTTCAAGGTGGAAACACATTTAATGTACTTAGTATAAGAAACTTCTCAAAACAAAAGAGTTAATGCAGTTAGTATAGGAAAACAATAGTATAGAAAACAGAGAAACCCATTTAACCCATTTAATGTGGAGTTAATTCACTTAGTATAGGAAAACAACAAGGTGGAAACCTAACATTAGTAGCAGTGAAAATGGAGCAACATCATGGGGAAAAACAACAAGCATAGGGAAAGCCAGCAGTAGAGAAAATGGGACAATAAAATGAGGAAAAACAACCAAAATAGGGAAAGAGTTTGGCCAAGCCCAATAAGCAAAAAAAGCCAAAAAAAAGTCTAACTAACCACCAAAGATGCTAGATCGACACAAGTGAA
>NW_021347469.1:0-303 GCF_001605985.2 Dendrobium catenatum | reverse complement strand
TTTCCGCACTTATTTTTGTGGTGTGATTTTGGTTTATATGATTTTTACTTCTTTGTGAAAGGAATTTTTAAATCACCAATTCACCCCCCACCCCCTCTTGGTTAGCATGGGCCAGTTCAATAGGGCTTAACATCCCTAACGAACTTTATCCTTGCTTTCTATAAAAATCTTTAATTTTTTAATTTTCAAACTCTCCTCCATGATCACTTTGAATTGTTAAAATTTTACACCCTAGTTTACTCTAAATCTAAGTAAAAAAACTTTTAAATTTCTCAAATGATTCACACTTATGAAATAAGAATT
>NW_021347468.1:0-575 GCF_001605985.2 Dendrobium catenatum | reverse complement strand
ACCGTAGAAGAGTACATAGAGCGCATCTTGGACATCTTGGTCGAGGCTATTGAAGAGCAACTTGGTACAATACATTGGAGGATTACATCCGATCCTTGACGAAGGTCTTCCAATCTTCCTCTTCTTGTAATTCTTTAGTCTAACTATCTTTCTTGTGATTTGATTTTAGTCATTAAGATCGTATTCGCCTAACTCTACCGATCTTAGTAAACGTAGGGATTGAGTGCACTTCATTTGTTTCTAATCTCATTGTTAGATTAGGAATTTTAGTTGAAAGCTATTATATTTGCATGTTGTTGATTTCCTATGTTATTTTGATAATTCAAAGCTCTTATTGTGCAACTTAGCCTAAACGGAAGTGACCGCTCTTACGTTTTATTTGCTAATAGCTTTAATCATTATTATTCTAATCAACAAGTCGTGCACGTTCTTATCAAGTTACTTTTTGCATTGTAGTCCTACATCAAAAAATAATGGGGATTTATTTTACAAATCCCTTGCTGTTTTATATAGTCACTAAGGAAATAACCACCATACACTAAAAATGAACACCTTAATGTGAAAGCTTTTAATGA
>NW_021347467.1:0-224 GCF_001605985.2 Dendrobium catenatum | reverse complement strand
TGGATTGAACCCTGTCAACTCTGTCGGACTGTCGACAGAGGATCGGGTTTCGTAGGCTTTATGCTCTTGATAGTGAATTCTCATTGTTATAGGCCTTGAAGCCCTAATATGAATGTTTTAAAGCAAATATACTGGTCGCCACAACTTTATATTTGCTTAATGGTTCAAACCCTGTCGACTTTTATAGATTTGTGATTAATTATAATTAATTAACTTTTAATTAA
>NW_021347466.1:0-240 GCF_001605985.2 Dendrobium catenatum | reverse complement strand
AACAATCATTAATCAAATTCAACCCTTCATTAAAGGTTAAACTTCAATAAATCCAACTAAATCAAATAAAAATCACAAAAACATAAAATCAACTTCAATCCATTCCAATCAATATATACAATCACTGAAAATTAAAATCCCAATTCAAAATTTATAAAATTTATTTAATATTTTAACTACTTAATTAAATAAATTCATGAAAAATAAAAACAAAATTCTAAAATATAAAACATACTCAAA
>NW_021347465.1:0-312 GCF_001605985.2 Dendrobium catenatum | reverse complement strand
CCTTCAAGGATCTCCACATCTTGATTCCTCCTCCCCCTACGCGGGTTCGGATTTCCTCCTACACCATGGTCTCCGGTATTCTCTCTTGCTTCTGACGTTGTCGGATTTGTCTTCATCTCCAACAATTTCTTCATCATCTCTTCTATAGCCATAAACTTTCCCTCCAACCTTTCGTTGTTGGTAGTGATCTGATTCTGAAAGTCGAAGAATCTCTCCTCCATATCGGTTTTCAATTGACCGACTTCTCCTTCCAAAACGTCCACCTTCTTTCCGGACATTTTTTTCTTCTATCGGATCCACAAAAATCTTCTT
>NW_021347464.1:0-227 GCF_001605985.2 Dendrobium catenatum | reverse complement strand
CTGCACTTGATCAAATCCTTAAATGGTATGGATTCCCTTGTTTGTTTTCTAAACTTCTCGTGGAATGTGTTGTAGGTGTGAGATTTTCTATCATTATAAATGGGAGGAATTCTGAGTGGATTGACGCTCAAAGTGGCTTTCGTTAAGGATGCCCACTCTCCCCATATCTCTTCATCATGTGCTTCCAGTCGGTTTCTAATTCTATTGAGCAGAAGGGACAAGATCTT
>NW_021347463.1:0-389 GCF_001605985.2 Dendrobium catenatum | reverse complement strand
TGCAAATATGATTTATACTGATTGGGCTATCAACCTACATCTACTCTTTAAGTTCTCTCATCTAGAATTTCACTACCTCTCTTCTTTTGCACCAAGGCAAAGAAACCTCTCTTTCATGGGTAATTTGAGAAACGCTAATACCTCTTTTTCTCCTTGAAATGAACAGATACCCTAGCCCGCCGACTAAAAAACATAACATAAAATATGAAACTTCACAATATTAAATGATCTTCTCAAGCAAAGTGTAAAAAATCTCTTTAGATCTAGGCTCCAAACATTTAAATCAAAGAATCCAAGTATATGATTTGGGAAACAACTAATAGTGCAAACTCTCTCATGAATCTCTCTTGAACAAAATGAAAAAAAAAAAATCTCAATATAAAAAAAGG
>NW_021347462.1:0-354 GCF_001605985.2 Dendrobium catenatum | reverse complement strand
GACTCTTCTTGATGAATTTGATGAGTTGAACAAAAAGTATTCAGAATTAATTGATGAACATAAGGCATTAAAAGTTTCACACACCTCACTTAATTTTAATCTTAAGAAATCTAAAGAGATTGAAAAAAATTTGAGGATTGAGAATGATGCATTAAAGAAAATTAATTTGAGGATTCAAAATGATTTGAATACATGTAAGAAAAATTGGATGACATCTACTTTTGATTCTAAGACAGAACCTAGGAAGAGGAATTATAACTCAAATCATTTAAGAAACCCTTTTTCTGGAGTTAGATATTTCTCATGTGGCATGCTATGACACATCTCACACACTTGCACCATTCACCGTAGTAC
>NW_021347461.1:0-215 GCF_001605985.2 Dendrobium catenatum | reverse complement strand
GACCTAGTCTTTAAAGTTCATCAATAATTAGTTGATGCCCGTAGGGGCGGAATCAGCTTTACTTTGCAGATGTCTAGAGAAGCGCAAGTGATGGGGGATTTTAGTAGGTCGGAGGGGAGGCCGAGTCCAAGCAACAATCCAACAAGCATGGATGAGATAGGAGAAATAGTATACATGATAAACAAAAAGTGGTTGGGCCTGCATGAATTGGATCG
>NW_021347460.1:0-478 GCF_001605985.2 Dendrobium catenatum | reverse complement strand
TCTTTTAAGGAAGGTCCCAAAGCTCCTTCTCCAGCAACATTTTGCCCCCCAAGGTAAAAAGAGGCAGACATCAGGTGTCTATGATTCATAGACTAATTTCTGGACTGGTGAGAATTGGAGCGAGAAGCTCCAAAAATACGACTACTGGGTCTGTTGACCATCGTAGCAATACTTGAAGTTGTGGGATAATGTTTCTCACAGATGGAACCAAACTGTTGCGGACTAGAATATACGCGGCGGTAGAGTTAAAAAGTATCAGTCTTAGCATTGCACGGATATTCAGCACACAAACATATGTTAAAATAATACCAGGATTTTTATGCGGAAAACCCTTAAAATGGAAAAAACCATGGGGACACGCCCAATTGAAAAAGTTCCACTATTATTTGTTTGAGATACAAGAGGCTGACTCGTCCGTAAAAGTTAGGACGATCAGATTACAATGAGTCAATTCTGGATTGAAATCAAGATAAAATGT
>NW_021347459.1:0-415 GCF_001605985.2 Dendrobium catenatum | reverse complement strand
AGTCATATAAGAAATCTTTGATAATTGATCCTGAAAGAGATTGATCTATAATTGCAATAATAAGATTAATATTCATTAGAGAAAAATAAAGATTCATAACATTTAAAATAAGATATAACATAGACAAGATAAATATATCAAGGTCATGAAACATTCTAGACAATTGGATAAGAAAAATTATTACAAAGGTGATGAAATAAAGATTATTTTAAGTCAATTTCTAATACAAAATATAATTGAATATTAAATTGATTTGAAATTGAAGATTAAAATATAGAGGAAAGAACGTTATCAATATACTTATTTGATGACATTGCGTATCTTTTCAATATTTGTGGCACACTGTGCATCTTTTTGTATTTGGGCTAATTTTGTACCTCTTTTTAATTTGCGAACTATTGCGCATTCTTTTGAT
>NW_021347458.1:0-1174 GCF_001605985.2 Dendrobium catenatum | reverse complement strand
TATCTTCTTGCACAAAGAATATTTTTATATCTAATAGGATATCAATACATAGTAATTAATCCAAATTCATCATTTTTAAAATCAAGTATCAAAAATATCAATGGACACATGAGTTTTCTGAGATTTCGAAATTTACAAGAAAGGAAAGCCATTTACTTATTCATTTTGGGTCCACTTTGTGTCCATTTTAATAACTTTGGCGAACAATGCGCCTCTCTTTTTTTTTTAACGCTTTGCGCATCTTTTCATTTTGATACACTTTGTGCATCTTTCATATTTTGGCGAACATTGCGCCTCTCACTTTTTTTTGTAATTTGGCTTCCTTTCTAAATCTCTAAAAGAATACTTTCTCAGTTGTGAAATTATCTTCCAAACATAAGAGAAGAAAACTCACTCTCTTATGCAAGGAAAAATAATTCACAAAACAAACTCGACCTTATGATAAAAATGAACAACCTGATTAAGAAAAGTATGAACTAGATTCATTAGCATGCAAAAGATATCTATGAGATAGAAAATTGCAAGATGATGAAGAAAATTTTTATTTCTAAATATAATTATAATTTGTCAAAGATTTTAATTCAAAAATGACATCACTCCATACAAAGAATGAGGGGAGAGGACAACCTCTTTTTTTTATCATCATGAATTTTCTTCTTTAAGTGTTTAGATGAGTCAACCAACACTTACTCAATATTTTAAATAAAAGAGAGGTAAAAAGTTCATTAAGAAAAATAAGTCACTTTCTCTCTAAAGAAATTCTCTCAAAAGTTTGTCTTATATTTAAAACTCTCAAACTTTTCTCAAATTAAGATTTCTTTTGAAAAATTCGTATATGTCAAATTTAAGGACCTTCCATTGAAAATAACAATTGAATTTCTATTTGGACTGATATAAATCAAGATCTAGTCTAAAAGAGCTCAGCAAAAAGAGATGATGGAGACTAGAGTTCATGCCAACTATATGAATCATGCAATAAAAAAAAAGGATATGAATTTTCATATGAAATGATAGGATCAAGATTAAATCTAAAAGAATTCCAACTAAGAGTTGATAGATAATGAAATTTTGATTTGAATAAGATTGACTTGAAATAGATTGATCTGAATTTGAATTTGAGAATAATAAAAAAAACAAAGATCTAATAAACTTAAAATTTTAATTAAATCTTTAT
>NW_021347457.1:0-2262 GCF_001605985.2 Dendrobium catenatum | reverse complement strand
TTTGCGGGAGTTCTCTGTTTGTGCTTGGCAGTGGGATAAAGATGGAAGGAGATGTTGAGTGGAGGAGGCGAATGTGTCGGATGGGGTCGTTGGCTTCGGTGGAGATCGGGACGGGCCTGACTATGGGGATCGGTTAGAGATGGAGGAGATCGGGTAGGGAGCGGCTTCGTGTGCGGGAGGAGAGTCGTGCGGGGTTCGGTCGTGTGGAAGCAGCGACGGAAGCAGGGAGTTGGATCGGGTGGAAGTAGCAGCTGAAGGGGAGGTCTCGGGTTCTATTTAACGACGCAAAATAGCACGATCCGGCGGGATTTCTGCATGGATCGCAGGAGAGATCGCTTTCGGCGCCGTTTGCAGCAGGATTTCGGCAAGGAATCGTGGCAGAATTCGCGGATCCGTCGGGCACAAGGTATGTATGCGGGATTTTCACTTTGCTTCTCCTCTCATCTTTGCTCTTTTGGGTTTGATCCGTAGGTCAACATATGATGAGGATAGTATTGAAAGATTAGGTTTAGGAGTAAATTTTCAGAAGGTAGATTAGATTTAAGATAAGAAATTACCAATATAATTTACCCTCATTTCGCAAAGACTTATGATCTATGTTCGGGTTCTTCATAGGAGGAAGCCCTTATGCTTAATTATTCTTCCTGGTGACAAGAGAGCACTTTTGATTAAGATTGATCATTAGATGGATACAAAGTATATAGCATATAGTAGCAACAATTTTAAGGCTTGAGTTTTCGAATTTTAGGGTCTTGGAATTTACCATTGTTCATTTAACATAGGTGATGGGTTACTTTGTCTAAGGGTACCTTATAGACTACAATGGATGTTTGTTTAAAGGGACAATTCAAGTCAACTTTAGCTAACATAGTACTTTGTACACTATCAAATATACACTATAATTCATCGCTTAAGAGTTTTGAGCCATTTTGAAACATACAAGCTCTGACCGTGACCATAATTTAGTGGTATCATTTTATTGTAAAATCACCTTATCAAAGCGTCTAGGCCATAACCATTTACATATGGTGTCATTTAGTGACAAACGACATATTAGAGGATATATGTCATATCATTATTGATAAGAAATTATTTGAGAATAAATATTAGTGATGCACTTTACAAAATATCTGCTCTTTCTTAGTTGAAGTTACTTTCAAATTTATCCTCATGGAGAAACTATTGCAGAGGACAAATGCATTTTGCTTTAAGTTTTTAATAGATTTCACTTGAATATTTTAAGTTTTAATGAACATCAAATTGAGAGGTTTTTTTTTTAGAATTTGAGCCTTTGGGTAATTAACTTTAGGATTTGGGAGCATTTTTTGAAATTAAGTAATTCCCTTCGAATGAGATTTTTTTGTGAACACGGCCACCAGCATTACAGTGACCTTGAGGTCATTATAAATTTATTTGCATTTTATCAGAGTTTGGAGGCATTTTAAAATGAAGAGTCTCCTCTTATTGAAATTCACATTCAACACGGCCATCATCAGGGTGACCATGAGGTCACTTTAAATTTATTGTAATTTATCGGAGTTTGGATGCATTTAAAAAAGTAAAGTCTCTTCAAATTGAGATTCACTATTAATGTTGCTATAACTGGGGTTTTTAGGTAACTTTATTTCATAGTTAAGATATTATCAACTTTGTTTGCGTGTCAACAAAAAATCAGATTCAACTACTGATTTGTTGATTTATCGTGCAAATATTAAAATTGAGAACTTAAATTTTTGTGATGTATTTCCCATAAAGCAACTTTGAAGGCTTATTCCGAACTTAAAATCACATATTAGTGAATTTTTGGATCTTATATTTTCTTTTAAATTCAAGTTCTGTCGGCTCCATCCCTTAAGAGGATTGGACTTATAATTTGAGTTTATATTTGACCCGCACGATATTCTGAGACATTTGATTTAGGAGTTTGGAACTATGGTTATAGCACATGCAAGTGTTATTATAATTTTAGATTGAACTTGGATTAGATTACTTTTATATCATTCTTTTAGAAATAAAATTTGAATGTCCCTTTGTCATTTAAATTATTTTTGGATTATTTAGTCAGCACTGGTATGTTTTATATTGTGGTTAAGACAATCAGGTTTAGAATTTAATTCTTCCATTGGATTATGCAGCATGACAATATCTATATATATAAGGGCGAAGCGATGACAAGGTGACAAAAACTACAAGCAAACAAACAAAAATATTATTATATATGTTTTACATTTCATTGATAATATATATATATATATAAGATAT
>NW_021347456.1:0-265 GCF_001605985.2 Dendrobium catenatum | reverse complement strand
CATTTCTTATGAGAAATAAAAATTAATACTATAAATGTGACTTATAATCAGTGATTGGTAGCCATATATCTCATGCATTTCATAAGTACTATATATCATTGTATCAATCTTATCATATGCCTATATCAATCATGTCATGTATCATGTTCATATCATAATTATATCATATCACTTATGTAATTTATCATATATGTTCATTTTACATACATATGTAAGCAAGAGATGGCATTTGACTATGTGTGATTTTTTTTCCTATATCATTTAT
>NW_021347455.1:0-323 GCF_001605985.2 Dendrobium catenatum | reverse complement strand
AAAAAAAGAGGTATGTGACTTAACATATGATGAGTTATTTGATATTTTTGAAAAAAAATCAAAAAACATATAGAAAACATAAAAAGATGCATGCTAGCTTGAGTTTAGATTTTCTTGAATTACAAAAAGAGCATAAAATCTTTAGGAAAGACCATGCACAGATTGATAGCAACCCGATGAAATTATTAGATGTGTTTGATGAATTGAATAAATTGCATGAACTATTGAAATCATCCCACACTGAACCTGAAAAAGATTTTAAAACATTTATGGATGAATCTGATAATAGAGAACATTATTTAAAATTTGATAATGCTATTTTA
>NW_021347454.1:0-246 GCF_001605985.2 Dendrobium catenatum | reverse complement strand
TAAAGAATACAAAGATTTCTTTTTCAAAGTATATGCAGGTGATCTTTCAAGAATTAGAGACACCATCTTCTCCAACAAACGAAGACTCAAAGGTCAAGAAAGTGACTTTTGTGGTTGCACACTCCTACAAAATTGATCTAGAAAAGCTTGAAGTCTTTCAACAGCCTGAAGCTTAAGGTTCGAATGGGAGTAAGAGGTCGGATCCAACACGTCAAAATATGGCCGGATCGCTGGCAGCTCCGTCTA
>NW_021347453.1:0-226 GCF_001605985.2 Dendrobium catenatum | reverse complement strand
AATCAATTGATTTTAAGATGTGGCATATGATTCAAGCTGGTTATTTTCTTCCATCACAAATAATCATAGTAAAAAATTGAAATTCCTTACACTAAATGGAGTTAAGAGGATAGAGAGTTTACATAATTAATTTATAAATGTTTGAACTATTTTTTTATGTTTTGAAATTTGAGGATTATATGTGGGTATCTACCTGTACTATGTGGAAGGAAATATGGGATAGACA
>NW_021347452.1:0-467 GCF_001605985.2 Dendrobium catenatum | reverse complement strand
AGAGAGAGGGGGGGGAGGGTATGGAGAGAAGAGCCGGCGGCTTGTAGAGGGAGTAGGGATTTAATTTGTTTCCCAAAAGAGAGATATTCTTTTGGGAAGAAATTAAATAGAAGGGGATGAGGGGATTACGGCCAAGAGAGGAGTTAAGGGGATTTGGAAATCTTTCCAAGAGAGAGGAATGAGCTTCAATTTTGGAAACTTTCCTAAAATAGATTTTATAATTTTAGGAAAGATTTTAAATTTCGAATTAGGGGAATTTGAATTCAAAATCCAACCAAAATTATGGCAATCTAGAATTGGAAATAAATCCAAAAGAAGGTAAGGGCTTGGGACGGGGGACGGCCGGTGGCTTGCTTGAGGTTGGCTTATGGGAGGCGGCGGCTAGGTGGAGTGGCTTGGGGAGTTTGATGGGGGAAAAAGGAGGCCTCGAGTAATCGGTGTTGTTTATTTATGCGAATACCCTCTTG
>NW_021347451.1:0-273 GCF_001605985.2 Dendrobium catenatum | reverse complement strand
AACCTCGCCGGACCACCGCCGAAACCTCGCCGGACCACCGCCGCAGTTTCGCCGCACCACCATCTCAAGGCCCGACGTTTAGGCTCGATGTTCAGGCCCGACGTTCTACTAAAGGTCCGACATTCAGGCCAGACGTTTTGCTGAAGACCCGACGTCCTGCTTAAGGCCCGACGTTCAGTACCTACGTCCTGCTGAAGACCCGACGTCCTGCTTAAGGCCCGACGTTCAGTCCCTACTGAAGTTACTAAACGACAAGAGGGGGGGTGAATTGTA
>NW_021347450.1:0-256 GCF_001605985.2 Dendrobium catenatum | reverse complement strand
GCATTAAATAGTAGATTTTCCTAGGGTTTGATCATCTAGAATTTGGCTGAAATTTGAGATCTCGTAGATTTAGGTTTTCTTTGGGCTCTAGCGGCGTCTAGAGATTTGGGAGAGATCGATCCTGCTCTCGAATTGAGGATCAATTGTATCTTTGCTATTTTCCTTGCAACTACTAGTAAAATACAAGTCTTTTCTCTGATTTTTCTGCAGTTTTTCCCTACTTTCCTACTGTTTTTGGCTGTTTTTCTGCTGTGGA
>NW_021347449.1:0-425 GCF_001605985.2 Dendrobium catenatum | reverse complement strand
TCCTTTACTATCACGGACAACACCACCAATTCCGGCCTTGTAATTTTTTAATAAGGAAGCATCAACATTATTTTTTATCCAATTGGGAAGAGGAGGGTACCAAGTATTTGACAGTCTAGACGACCGATTCGTACCCCAGTGTCCCATTTTTTCCATCATCCATAAAAGAAATGGAGGCCACAATTACAGCATAAGTAGCTAAGAGCACTGAACAATCTTCTACTTCCCCATGAATGAATTTGTTTCTGGAATTCCAAGTTAAATATACTGCATTGCAATAAATATTCACCATGAATCCTTGTTTACTTTGATTTTCTTCCATCCACCTCCAACAAGATAGAAATGAATCAAAGTATTTGAATTGAAATCCACATTTATTCAAGCTTTGAATAACATCCTTGAATTTATTACAGGATACCATTATG
>NW_021347448.1:0-422 GCF_001605985.2 Dendrobium catenatum | reverse complement strand
TTAAACATTTTTGTTTTATGGTTCTTTTAGTTTAGATTAAAAACTAATATTTTTAAAATATCTATATTTTAAAGGGGGATTTATCTACATAACACTCTAAACTTATCTATTTATATATCTAATACCTAAAACTTATAAATACACTTCCCACGCACTAAAATTCTTATTCCAACACATCTCACACTCTATTCCGTCTTCATGATCCTCGTGCGTGTCATCTCTCAATCATTCTTAAATTTGCTTCTTCGTTCGCTTGATGTCAATTGATTTTCTATTTCTTATGAGGAAATAGAAACATATGTTTTCACGCAGGAGTACTAAGGCGGCGTTTAGAGCACAAGAAACAGACATTTTCACTCATCAAAAGACGAAAAAGCTTGAGGAAATCGATGGACAACAGACGAACAAGAAGGCAAATCAGG
>NW_021347447.1:0-543 GCF_001605985.2 Dendrobium catenatum | reverse complement strand
GGATTTGTTAAGATTAACTCTTTGGCCAGACCAATTGGAAAAGTCCTCCACAATTTTCTTCATCAACTTTGCCAAAGAGGAAGTGGCATGAGAGAAAATTAGAACATCATCAACATATAACAAATGAGTAATCCTAGGTCCTCCAGAAGAGTTTTGAATACCAAGATTTTGACCTCTTTGATTAATAGCATTTGACAACAGTTGGGAACATAAAATAAAGAGATAAGGTGAGAGTGGACATCCTTGACGAAATCCACTATAAGCCTTAATCCAATTTGAATTAGATACATTAATAGAAATAGAGAATCTCACCTCAGTAACACATTCCAGAAGCAAATTAGAAAAGTAGTTGGGAAAGCCATACCAAATAAGAGTGTGATGAAGAGTGGCCCAACCCTTACTATCATATGCTTGCTCCATATCAAGTTTGATAGCCATAGCTCCTTTTTTATGCTTGGAAACTTTGAACTTATGAAACATCTCTTGAGCTAAGAGACAATGTTCATAAATAGATCTACCAGGTATGAAAGCCATCTGCTCTTC
>NW_021347446.1:0-223 GCF_001605985.2 Dendrobium catenatum | reverse complement strand
ATTAAACAAGCTCGAATTCGAGTTTTATTAAACTCGGTTTGTCGATTCACGAGCCGGTTTAAATGATAGAAATATTAAAAAATATTTTTTTAGGTGAATTAATATTTAAAACTTTTATTCAAATTTAATATATTTAATAACATCATTAAAAAACCTATACAATACAAGAAATTTTAAAAAGAAAAGTTCTATCAACATTAATGAATATTTATTTTGTACCATT
>NW_021347445.1:0-226 GCF_001605985.2 Dendrobium catenatum | reverse complement strand
GAGTGTGGCCAAGTGTGGCTTAATAATTTAAATTCAAATGCATATATATAACTGTGTGGGATGATTTTTATTATAAATTTCTTAGGATAACCCTGCAGGTGGACTAGATTTTTTTTCCCTTTCTGTGAAATGAAATATAATGTAAATATAATATATCAAGAGTCAATAAATGTGAAAGTGATTTTTGAAGATGGGATATTACATCCAATTTGGAATCTAAAGAAAG
>NW_021347444.1:0-1056 GCF_001605985.2 Dendrobium catenatum | reverse complement strand
TGTTAGCACGTCCGAACTGAAGCCCTAATTCATTTTTTTATGTTTTCTCTTGATCGGGGAACCAAGTTAGATGAAATTTTAAACTTAGATTATAGGAGTGAAGAGCATTCGTGGGGGATCAAATTCGAGTTCTAAAACGCTTCCTATAGGAAGATATTTAAATCTAAGTGCTCTAGACTAGGATTTTGATTTTACCTCAATCCACATGATGGATTCAGTAGATCTTTGTATGGTTGAGCTTGTAGACTATCCTCGTATAATTTCCCTCTTGAACTCAAGCTCTGAAACGACCTTAATCGATGGGAAGAAGCATTAGATCTTTTAAGGGTTCGGTTGGCCAGAGATCTCGCCGTCGATGAGGGTTTGGCGGCAGGATTTTCTTAGAAAAGGTGGAGGGATCTCTCTGGAGCTCTCACACAAAATTTCAAGTGTTGAGGCGGTCTAGAGAGTGTGTGCGTGAAAAAGGTCCCTCCAAACCCTAATTTCTCTCTATTTAAAGTCCAATGCTTTTGATCAACGGTTGGGATCGATCCTAGGGACAATTAGGAGGGAAACTAGACCCTTTGAGCCGTGATTTTGAATTAGAGAGCATTATGAAAGAGTTTAGAGTTTTAAATAGGATTTAAATGGCTCTTTAATGGGTGGATTTGACCCATTATGACTTGGGTTGACCAAGTCAAGTATTGACTTAGTCAACTTAGTCAAATAGGTCCAAGGGAGCAGTGAGTTGAGCCATGGAGAGGTTTGAATATGCTTGAAATTGCTCTAGGCTCAAATGGGTTGATTTGGTTCAACCTGGGTTGATCTGGTCAACCAGGTTGACTCACGGCCTGGGTCTGCACTCAGCAGACTCAGTTTGACCCAATGAACTGAATAAGAGAGACCTTGGGTCCTCGCTTGGTCAAATTGACTAAGTCAATGACTTTGTCCAAGGGTTTTGGCAAAAATCAAGGTTAACATACTTCTTACTGTATGATGATATCATCATATCATACAATATGTATAGATTCATCTATATGCATGTGAATTATTATCCAGCTAGAGTCAATTATTATA
>NW_021347443.1:0-232 GCF_001605985.2 Dendrobium catenatum | reverse complement strand
TCAACCGCTGCATTCAATCGTCCCGACGTTTGAGAGAAAAAAATTTCGTCCTGGATGATTATAAGATTGTACAGACAAACTACATTAAAAACTACTCTCAAAACGGTTAGAATTCTCGCAAAATGAAATTTGCACACATCGTCCAGTACGAAAAATTTCGTCCCGGACGATTTCCATACATTTTTTGATTTTTTGAATTTTTTATCAAACTAAAACAAACTAAACATTCAAA
>NW_021347442.1:0-211 GCF_001605985.2 Dendrobium catenatum | reverse complement strand
TGGCATTTCAGAAAACAGGGAAGGGAAGAAGATTTAGTTTTAATGTGTATTTTCAGTAGAGTTATGTATCCGAATAAAATTTACCTTACAAACTGACATAATAGCCTCAGATGTCTGAGAACTTTCCAGAATATCAACATCAGAATTTAGATCTGATTGCTTTTCAACCTGTTCCACTTCAATGTGAACAAGTGAACTATCGGCATCGCCA
>NW_021347441.1:0-319 GCF_001605985.2 Dendrobium catenatum | reverse complement strand
CTTTTGGGTAAGGAACTGAATCATATTCTTCGGGGTAGAGTCTACCCTTTGGAATAGATGTGGTTCCTTGAGAAAAGGCTAAGGCCTCCCTTACCTGGTCCTAAATCAGTTGCTTAATGTCTTTCTGAGGAAGAGTTGAAGGAACAGGGGGTCATCCAGGTCTGGATCAAAAGAAGCCATTCCCTCTTTGTTTAACAGAATATTTCTTATTTCTTGAACTACCTCCTCGACCGGTCTATCCCCAATTGACTTAGGATTGAGGGGTAAGTATCTCTTGTACTTAGCCATATCAAATAATTCTTCAGAATCCAGGAGAGCA
>NW_021347440.1:0-1080 GCF_001605985.2 Dendrobium catenatum | reverse complement strand
GTTATAATGATGGCATTGGGTTGGATTGGGATTGCTTCTTTGGACAAAAATTTGGTAATTTTCTTATACTTAAATAGTATCATATTCATTTGTATGACTTGTTTGATAAGTTCAGTAATTTTGAAAGGTCTCGGCTAGTGAAAGAAAGTGCTAGTTAGAGAAAGTGCTAATGAGAGAAAGTCTGGGAATTTGAAAAAAATCCATTATTTTTTTTTCAAAATTTTCTTGTTCCGTATATTTCGCGGCTATTTTGAAAGGTCGTTCTCCGCCGTCTCGCCGGTGGATCTAGCTGACAGTGATGGAGGGGAGGCACCTGGCATCGTTTGAGGCCTGTCTAAATATCTGAAGAGGTCTCAACGTTCCTGTGCGAGTATCTTCAGAGGTTTTTAATGGAGGTCAGAGGTCTGCATCGATTCTTAGTGGTCAATTCAAGAAAAAACCATTGTTAATCAAGGAGGGAGGACTACTAATCAACAAAGTGGCATCGATGGTAATTGGAAAAGGAAAGGAGATGAAGAGGGAAGAAGAATTTTTAAGCCCAAAGAAGTTTAAATCAGCATCTGTCTTTAATGAAGTGAAGGAGAATCTGAACATGGAAGCTTCCATGTCGATGGAAAGGAAGAATTATTCTAATAAAGGCTTCAAATCGGTTTCTCTCCCATCTTCACCAATTCTGTTTAAAAATGTTGATCCAGCATCGATTGAAGTCTATAATTTTGGTGAGAACAAGGTGAATGAAGAATTTCCTCTGCTGGTTATAGTAAATAGTGATAAACAAAAAAAAAGTTGATTATTGTATCAACAATCTTGCGGATGACAGTGAAATAAGGGAGGTGTCTTCTATCTGGATGAAGAAATAAAATATAAGGGTGGACAAACTAGATCTTTGGTCCTTTCTAATTGAAGATGGAGGGTCTGTCGCGCTTCATGCAGAGAATGAAAGTAGCAATGCAAAGAAACTGGATTGTGCTCTTCTGGTGAAAGTGTTTGGGGATAACATAACATTTTCATCAGTATGTATTGAACTAAGGAAATAATGGAGCTGGGAAGTTTCACATTACTGGTTTTGGCATAGGATGG
>NW_021347439.1:0-283 GCF_001605985.2 Dendrobium catenatum | reverse complement strand
TGTTGATCAAAAGAAATTTAGAGGGATAATTGGATCGTTACTTTACTTGACTGCTAGCCGACCAGATATTATGTTCAGTGTGTGCTTATGTGCTAGATTTCAATCAGATCCAAAAGAATCACATTTGACAGCAGTGAGAAGGATTTTAAGATATATTCTAGAAACTCAAAACTTAGGAATTTGGTATCCTAAGTTTAGCTCTTCATTTGAAATTATTGGTTACTAAAATTCTGACTTTGCAGGCTATAGAGTGAATAGGAAAAGCACTTCTGGAACATGTCAA
>NW_021347438.1:0-309 GCF_001605985.2 Dendrobium catenatum | reverse complement strand
CCCCAACCCTTAATAATGAGATACGGTGCAATCGGGCCCTGAATGTCCTTCTTGTTGTTCTTGTTCCCCCTACCTCCTAAGTAATGGGTTTAGATGTTTCTTCCTCCTCTACCTCCGGCCTTTAGAGAAGTGCTAGGAGGAATAGAAATAGGAGACTCCATTTGCTTACATCTGAGGCAGATAGATAGTAGATGGTAGAGGTAGTGGCTCACTAGGAGTCTGTTCAAAGGAGAGTGGCTCCCAATAAACGGAGACCATGACCAGCTATAGTTACACCTACCCCTGAGGTAGTAGTTGCACCAGAGATAG
>NW_021347437.1:0-254 GCF_001605985.2 Dendrobium catenatum | reverse complement strand
TTTAGTATTATATATAAAAAAGCTTATTTGATTAATACAAGTAAAACTATATATATAACACAAATTAACAATACTTGTTTTTTGTGATTTCACATTTTTTGTAATTTCTAAATTACTTCCTTATTGGGATTTGTTTCTGATGAGGCCTAGTTTATTATAAGTGTTGGAGCATTTTGAGTTAATACAAGGACTAAATAATAAGGTTAAGAATTTTTGTTACCTTGTTGTTTGCTCATTGATATATTTTTCTCTGG
>NW_021347436.1:0-865 GCF_001605985.2 Dendrobium catenatum | reverse complement strand
TACAATATATTTGTATTCATTTTTCAAAAATAATATATAATACTCATAATCTATATAACTATAACATAACTACTATGTCTTGAGTACAAAAGAAAAGCTAAAAAAAAGAAACAAAACTTCATAAACCTTAATCAATCTCACATTCTTGATCCTCTACCTTGACCTAAAAATATTTAACCACTATAATGAGCTCACAAGCCTAGTATGCAACCAAATCCTATAACTAAACTCAACATAAGAAAAAGAAGAAATATGCATGTCTGTAGTCAAATCATAATAATAGCATTCACATGAGTATAGGATAATATATTGGATAAATTAGTTAATCAGTGCAGCTGTCAAATCACTAAAGAAATTGTAGTATCAATATTACAATCAATAGAAAAATCATATAAAATATCAAATCAAAATATTGATAAAGATTATCGAAATCATATCAATATAATAAAATCATATAAAAATAATTGTATTCATGTATCACATGCTTAGAAATATCATATCAATGTCAACTCAGTGTCAGTGTTCAGTGTACATACTAAATATATATTACATGATCAATATATTAATAAAATTATAAAAGTAGTTAGCATTAACATCATGTGTGGAAGTAGCAATAAAGCCCTATAGTGGTAGTGATTTAGATGCATTCTAATAATCATATTCAATAAGTAAGTCCTGGCTAAAGTAATGTTTTTCTAGTATCAGTGTTAGTATCAATAATTCGTTGGCTTAGTAAACATAGTCCTCACTCTTCGCCTATCGACACAATAATCATCTCCTTTTAACTCCTAGGTCGTATCACATAAATCAGTAGAGGATAACACCCAACCAAAGTATTTAATGGAAAGTCTGTCATCCACCATCC
>NW_021347435.1:0-450 GCF_001605985.2 Dendrobium catenatum | reverse complement strand
ACGCGCGAGAACCCAAAAAACAGCGGGTCGGGTCGGCAACTTTTCTTCATGCTACGTGGCGCTAAAATATTGATGGCCGAACGTAGAGGAGCGTACGTTCACCGGACCGAATAAAATTGTTGAAGTTATTTAACTTAAGGTTTTAAAGAATGTAACGTTCAACAACTTTTACGTGTCATAAGTTATTGATCAGCAAGCCCTATACTCTTTTTTTTTTAATGCTACCAATCCTACAAGACTGAGCTTGGTAGATAGCTTAGAGTCCTTTTTAATTAGACATTTTGATCCTTAAATCTTTTTCAATCCAATACATATTTTCCCTCCTAAAAGGAATCAAGCACAAGGTTATGAAAAGCAATAATGTCTATATGTTTTATTAATATTTTTTATTTCAATTAAGTTTATTATTTACTAATTTATTTAAGATTATATTTTAGTATTTATATTCTG
>NW_021347434.1:0-240 GCF_001605985.2 Dendrobium catenatum | reverse complement strand
ATTTTTTATTGGAACAGACGAAGGAGGGGGCGGATTTAGCAGAAGCACTGCTCTGCGAGACGATTCGGCGGAAACAATGACTTCAACTTAGGGATAGATTCGGCTGGATTCGGCGGAAGCAGCGAATGCAGCAAACAGAAAACAAAAAACCTTCGTCTTCGGGATAGATTCAGCGACCTCGACTTGGGGACTGCAGGTTGTGTTCGGCGAATGCAGCAAACAGAAAATCTTTCGTGAAAT
>NW_021347433.1:0-217 GCF_001605985.2 Dendrobium catenatum | reverse complement strand
AACCTCCCCTGATACAATAGTCTCTCCCCCTCAATACTGTAGCCCGGATGACTACTCTTGTCCTTCTCTAGATCCTCCCTGATCTTCCTCAACTCTTCATTCAACATACTTTCTTCCTTGATGGACCCCCAATCTACTATTAAAGGAACTGAAAAAGCTAATTCCTGAAGCTCCCCCACAAATCTGGATAAGGCGTCGGCTGCTTTATTTTCCAAAC
>NW_021347432.1:0-319 GCF_001605985.2 Dendrobium catenatum | reverse complement strand
ACTTTTTACATTCATTTGATATAATTTGAATCCTCTAAAACAGGCAAGAGCTAGAAAAATCCTAATTGCTTCAAGTCTAGCTACAGGGGTAAAAGTCTCCTCGAAATCAATCCTTTCAATCTGATTATACACCTTAGCAACTAATCTAGCCTTATTTCTAATGACTACACCTGAGTCATTCATTATGTTTTTGAATACTCACTTCGTTCCAACTATATTTTGATCATTTGGCCTTGTAGTTAATTCCCAAACTTTATTTCTTATAAATTGATTCAACTCTTCTTGCACGGCCAAAATCCAAAATTCATCCGAAAGTTCT
>NW_021347431.1:0-536 GCF_001605985.2 Dendrobium catenatum | reverse complement strand
TCTGTTCACGATTTTAATCTATATTTAAAATTTCATCAAAAATGGTCAATCCAATCAAACGGGCGAGCTCAAAAATGGGTTCTAGGGCTCGGTTCGCTGTTGAACGAACTGAGCTCTATTTGGTCTGTTGATCTTTCGATCAACGGATCCAATCGCGCCGTTCCACGGTTCATTCCAACCGTGCATCCAATTCACTGCCTAGTTTTCTGTTCGGAGAAATCCGGGCCCTTGATCTAGACCGTGGGATCAAGATCTCGCCGTCTGATCCTTCTCCGCGTGACCAGATCGCATGATCTCATCTGAACCGTTGGTTCATTTCTACGGAAGATCGAGCGGTCACCGCATCTTGCTGACTGGATAAAGTGATGCCGCGTGGACCCCATTTGACCGCCGCCGCGCAGTTTCGAACCCGCGAACCTCGCTTCACCACGTGTCCCGCTTGACAGCCGCCATTTGCATGAGCCAACCAGCGGCTGCCGCGTGGCCATTCAGCCGCCAATGTCGGTATTTGATTTATTTTAATTATTTAATTAACA
>NW_021347430.1:0-531 GCF_001605985.2 Dendrobium catenatum | reverse complement strand
GTTTCGGGTTCGACCCGAACCCGACCCGTTAACCCGAATTGACACCCCTAATAATGAGTGCTATTGTGTTCTAATTCTTGTTACTAGCATTATTTTTTAGTGGTTGTTGCAATCAATTGTTTGTATTGACATGATGTGGCTGTTGTTGTGATTTTTTGTGATTGCTAACTTGATGTCAATAATTTATCATGTTGCAAGTTGTTGTTGATGTTCTAGTTGCTGAAAACTGAAATGGAACAATCGAACAATTAAATGCATAGATTTTGGTTATTGGCTTGCTATAATTGGGGTAAATCGTAAATGCAACCAGTTGTTGTTGACTTGTTGTTTTGGTTTTTGTTGTTGGAACCCGTTGTTATTATTGTTGTGATTATTGTGTTTAGGTAAATACAATTATGCAACCAATTGTTGTGGTTGATGTTCTTGTTATTGTTGTGGTTGCTGGAACTAGTTGTTGTCGTTGTTGTTGTGTTTGTTGGATTTGGGTAAATGAAAGTATGCAACTAGTTGTTGTGGTTGATATTCTCGTAG
>NW_021347429.1:0-324 GCF_001605985.2 Dendrobium catenatum | reverse complement strand
AGGTCAGGAGAATCCACCAAGGATGTGAGATCTTTCCGAGGTTGTATGTCGGAGCCTTTGCTCGACGACGTTAACCTTTGTGGAAGAGGTCGAATCGTTTCCCCATGGGATCAATTTTACCTTGATTGGGAGGGGGCGAATGCCGCGTGTATCCCAATTTAAAGGTGAAGAATGGTCTATTTTTAGACTGTTACTGCCTTTTTGAGGTCGAGGTTAAGACCTTTCCCAAGGAGTAGAAGTCCAACAAGGGACTATATAAAGCTTGCAATTGATTTGAAGTATCATTGCATTTGCTCGGATATTCTTGAAATATCAACTTGATGT
>NW_021347428.1:0-302 GCF_001605985.2 Dendrobium catenatum | reverse complement strand
AAAAATTTGTGTCCACACTTTTGTTCTTGGTGAGAGAACGTTAGTGAGATTCCTATGGAGAGGAATCGAAATCTTCACCAGCCGCAGGATGGGTCCGGGCTCGTGAATTAAAGTCTCTTGGAGAAGGGCAAAACATCACCCGTCAGTCGTCGGAAGAGTCCGAGGCCCGCAGTTTTTGTTATTTTCTCTCTTTCGTTTTTATCTCTTCTTTAAATTGTTTTTGTTCCATCGTTCTTCCTCCTCCCCCATCTTCGTTTGGCCACCGAATTCACCTCCACCCGAAATCCCTCATACCCTCTCCA
>NW_021347427.1:0-267 GCF_001605985.2 Dendrobium catenatum | reverse complement strand
GAGGACTTTATTATCTGAGTTCTGGTTTCCTATAGGAGCAAGCCCCTACAGTTAATTACCTCTCCCGGTAATGAGAGAGAACTTTCGATTAAGGCTAGTCGTCGATCAGATACGTTGTATCCATAGATACATAGTATCAAGCATATAGTAGTAGCATGGGTTTGAGATATAGTTGAAGAATTTTGAAATTTGGAGGATTGGAAGATTTGAAGATTTGGTGTTTAAAATTGAAAATTTCACAATCTTGCAATTAAAGCGGGTGATGGG
>NW_021347426.1:0-428 GCF_001605985.2 Dendrobium catenatum | reverse complement strand
TTCGTACTGGACGATCAGACAGTTATCTCCTATAGAGGATATGGAACGAATAGGAACTTGCTCAAAAAATTTTTTCTAAGTCCTATTCGTCCAGGACGAAATAAAATATCGTACAGGACGATTGGTTCACTCGAAAATTTTCGTTCAGACGAATTTACATTATCGTCCGTGACGACTGGTCCTCTGGAAACATTTTGTACAGACGAAATTAATAACCGTCCAGGACGATCAGGTCTCTGAAAAAGTTTCATCCAGACGAAATTAGATTATCGTCCGTGGCGATTGGTCCTCTGGAAAATTTTCGTCCAGACGAAGTCAAGAATCGTCCAGGACGATCGGTCCTCTGTAAAATTTTCGTCCAGACGAATAAAATATCGTCCAAACGATTAACCGACTTAGAACAGTTTTCAGCAGTTTCTAGAACCGAC
>NW_021347425.1:0-298 GCF_001605985.2 Dendrobium catenatum | reverse complement strand
ATACCGACCCTCTACCAGTGACCACCATCTAGAGCCCCGCCCCACCTTTTCTGTTGGAACAAACCGTATACATTACTGGGGTCGAGACCACCCATCCTTTAGTAACGACAGGGTTGCTGTCTCACCCTGTAGGTCTTCATTCAGTCTTCGTGACCGACCCTTTAGTGGGTCTTCTGTTGGTTCGAGCCCATATGACTCCCCACTTGGATCGACTTCTAACCAGCTCAGTCAACCCTTAGCCTCCCTAGTCTTTGATCATATGAGTGTAAGTTTAATAAAGAATTGCAGTAAAAAGAAG
>NW_021347424.1:0-233 GCF_001605985.2 Dendrobium catenatum | reverse complement strand
TCCGTCGGTGGTCGGAGAACGGGTGTAAGTCCGGCGGCGATCGGCTAACTGGTGGAAGTCCGGCGGCGGTCGACGAACTGGCAGAAATCCGTCGGTGGTCGATGAACTGGCAGAAGTCCGTCGGTGGTCGATAAACTGGCAGAAGTCCGTCATTGGTCAACAGTTGGGATGAAGTCCAGCTGCGGTCGGCGAACTAGTGGAAGTCCGGCGGCGATCGACGAACTAGCAGAAGT
>NW_021347423.1:0-228 GCF_001605985.2 Dendrobium catenatum | reverse complement strand
GCTGCTTCTGCCCACTTGGAAAAGTAATCCGTCGCTGTCAGAATGAAACGGTGTCCCGATGACGACGGCGGATCTATTAGCCCAATTATGTCAGTGCCCCAACATTCAAATGGCCAGGAAGCTATTGTTGGGTGTAGTGGATTTGGAGACTGATGTATAACATCACTGTGAATCTGACATTCATGACACCACTTTGCGTGGTCAATACAATCCTTGACCATAGTTGGC
>NW_021347422.1:0-1725 GCF_001605985.2 Dendrobium catenatum | reverse complement strand
TTCTCATCTTTACATATTGTATGTCATGATTATTTCGACAAGTTTTATGCTGGTTGTCGTCTACCTAACACAACCCTCCACTTTTTTCATCTAAAACTTAGGACTCGGCAATGACAGTGTTTATGCAAGAGGATGTACTATGGTGTATGGTTTTTGCTGATTATAATCTTCTTGTTATAATCTTCTTGTTGAAAAGACGAGAGGGAGTTTAAGGAAAAGTTGAATTATAGGGTCAACATTAGAGTCTAAAGGTTTTCATTTGAGTAGATCTAAAACCAAATACATGGTGTATAATTTTAGTAATAGATCTTGTGGTGGGATTGTAATATTGGGTGATCAAATTATTGAAATGAGTGAACATTTTAGATATCTTGGATCAATTGTTCAAAATGATGGTGAAATAGAGGGGGATCTTATTAATAGAATTCAAGTTGGATGGTTGAAGTGGAGGAAAGCATCATGAATGTTGTGTGATAGAAAAGTACTCCTCAAACTTAAGGAAAATTTTTATATGATGGTGGTGAGACCCATAATTTATGATGCAAAATATTGGTCATTAAAAGTTAAGCATAAAATTAAGTTAAGTGTTGTAGAGATGAGAATGCTTGGGTGGATGAGTGACTTTACACTTAACGGACATAATGCGAAATGAGTATATACGTCAAAAGGTTGTAGTAGCTCCAATAGCAAATAAGATTAGAGAAAGTCATCTTAGATGATTTGGTCACATAAAACGTCGGCTTTCTAATGGCTCCGTTAGACGTATAGATGTATTAAATCTAGCCTATGCTAAGAAAGGTAAAGGTAAACCTAAAAAGACTTGGTTATAAAGTATTCGAAATGACCTTTTTTTATTAGATTTAAATGAGAATTTGACTCTTAATATGACACAATAGAAATAAAAAATTCATATGGCCAACCCCACGTAGTAAGATATATGTTTGATGATGTTGTTATTGTAGTATCTTAACATATTTTATCTTTTAGATTTAAAATTATCTGTAAGTAACACCAAAATCTTATTAACAAGAGTGGCTGAGAAACAAGAGAATAGTACAATGGGAAAAAGAATTTAGAGTGTAATTGTTTAGAATTTCACTAAATTGTCGGAAAGTGTAAAATGATTGTAAGTGTTAGGCTTAGCCCATAATCACTCATAAATAGATTTGGATTAAGGCACAATGTTGTAGGAAAAATCCCATTTGAACAATACAAGTAAAACTATATAGCAAAATTTAATAATTATTTGTTGTAAAATAAAGACTATATAATTTACATATTGATTTTTAAGTTAATGGCAAGTCCATGTGAAATCTTTGAACGACTCCGCCATGGCTCGTTGAGTTCTGATGTTTTTAGTGAAAAACATAGGCGAATAGCCTTTGATTCTTGATCCAGTAGCCTTTGCTTGCCTAGGGAAAATTCCCCTTAATCAGCCCTCGTCGAATACTCAATGGCGATTATGCTATATTCCCATGACTTTGTAGAACTGATCATTCTGATTGATCCATTGTGCTTGGTTGAATTGACTTAAATATGATCTACGTGAGATTTGAATGTAAAATATCAGTATATGCAGAGATTATTTTTTTCAATTTGTATTGTTTGATTACGATTATTTCAAGGTAATCAGATGAATAAATTAATGGACATTGGATTTGTTGTATGTAAGAATTGATAGTCCAGCCTGTGCTTACCATACATTGGCAATTACAAGGGCATGTT
>NW_021347421.1:0-333 GCF_001605985.2 Dendrobium catenatum | reverse complement strand
ACTCGCGTCTCATCCCGGGATTTTTGCATGAAACCTGCGACAACTCCTCGATCGAACGCCCAGGACCTCGTTAAATACCGACCGAAGGCTCTTCTTCGGGTGCTGCTCTCGACTCTGCTTCCCGAATTCCTCCCGCCTCTTCCTCCGATACCTCTCCTCCTCCCGATCTCACTGCCCTAGTCCGACGCCGGAGCCTCCTTGCCCGATTGCTCCTCTCAGCCGCACGAAACAGCCCCGATCCACCTCTGTCCGAGCTCAGTCGCTCAAGCCGACCTCCACTTCCCTGTCCGACGCCGACTCCCTCTGCTTCCTCAGCCCGCAGAGAGAGAGAGA
>NW_021347420.1:0-854 GCF_001605985.2 Dendrobium catenatum | reverse complement strand
AGGAAGAATAACAATTACATTCATTGTATTAAAGACATCAATGGTCTTATGGTGGAAGAACATAAGCAGATTGAAGAGGTTATAATCCAGTTTTTCAAAGGAAAATGGCAGGACAGGAACTGTTTTCTTGAAGGTTGGCCGGAAGTTCATCAAGTTCTCGAGGAGGAAGACAAAAGATTTTTAAACAGAGACTTTCTATTTGAGGAAATTGAAAAAGCTATCATTGAAACTTCAGGTTATACTTCTCCTGGTGAAGACGGAATCACATATTCCTTCATTAAAAGCTACTGGTCTGTAGTCAAAAACTGAATTTTGGGAAGCTTTGAATTCTTTTTTTCAAACAACAGTTATGGATGAGAAATGGAAAAGAAATTTAATAGTTATTGTTCCCAAAATCAGTAACCCGAAATATGCTCACAATTATAGGCCTATTAGCATATGTAACACTGTTTACAAGATTGCTTCAAAGGTTATCCTTAATAGAATGAAAGTTATCATTCCTAAACTCATAACTGTGGAACAGGCGGCTTTTGTTAAGGGGAGATCTCTCCAAGATCATTCTTTGATTTCTCAAGAACTTTTCCACAAATTCAGGTTTTCTAAAGCTTCTAAGGGTCTTGTATCTATTAAATTAGATATGGAGCAAGCTTATGACTCTATGGGATGGCCAACTCTTCAAAAGGTTCTTTCATATTTTGGTTTCCCTGAATTTTTCTCTAAATTAATCATGGAATGTGTTCAAAACCCCTCTTTCTCTATTTTGATAAATGGGAAGCCTTCTAGTTAGATTAAAGCTCGGAGTGGATTCAGACAAGGTTGTCCCTTGTCTCCGTATATTTTCATACTATGTTCTC
>NW_021347419.1:0-326 GCF_001605985.2 Dendrobium catenatum | reverse complement strand
TCTATATTATATATACTACACTATATAACTACTCTAGAATATATATATATATATACTACTACTACTACTACTACTACTTTGTACCATATATACTACACTATACTATATATATACTACTCTATATTATATATACTATTCTACACTACTACTATTTTATACTATATATACTACACCATACTACTACTACTACTCTATGCTAAATACAAATACACTATACTATATAACTAAACAATATTATAATACTACTCTATACTACTACTCAATACTATTTATACTACTCTATGATATATATACTACACTATACTACAACTATTCTATACTATATA
>NW_021347418.1:0-254 GCF_001605985.2 Dendrobium catenatum | reverse complement strand
GAGGAGCTGATTCTCCTTCCCCTTCTCTTCTTCTTCTTCTTGCTTGGCCCCCCTCTCATGAGAAATGAGGGCTATATTTATAGTTTTTCTGGAGTGGCATGACTTGTAATTAGACGCGAGATCAGGGGTGAATAGGGAGTAATCGAATGGACGACCGATATTGAACCCTTCGATCGTGTGTTGTTCGTTGGAAATTTGAAGGACTTAGTGATGTCGGAATTTAGCGATCTTGGGCTCGTTGGATTCGTCTCGTC
>NW_021347417.1:0-328 GCF_001605985.2 Dendrobium catenatum | reverse complement strand
CTCTTGTGGTTAAAGTCTTTGGTAGCAATGTGCCTTTCCTATTGTTAGTACTGAACTAAGAAGGCAATGGTCTTCTTTTGGAAAATTCCATCTTTCTATGCTCGATATGGACTGGGTTTTCTGTTCTTTTTATGAAGAAGAAAATATGGAAATGGTCCTTTCTAATGGACCTTATTTTGTCAATGGACAAATTATTGGGATGGACAAATGGACTCCCAACTTCAACCCAAATTCTTTAAAAGGTCTTACTGCACCTATTTGGGTTAGAATGCCAAACTTACCTCTTCAAATTTGGGATGAAATAAACATTTGTAGAATTGCCTCAAGG
>NW_021347416.1:0-256 GCF_001605985.2 Dendrobium catenatum | reverse complement strand
TTGACTAACTTATACATATGTGGGCTCCGAAAATTCGTCCTCGGCCCCCACCCGCTAGTGCTTTTTCTTTTCGGGGGAGTTTTAACGGAATTAAGTTATGGGGTAAATTTTGAGAAGGCAGATGGGTTTGTAGATAAGACACTACCCAGAGATTTTGCCCTCATTTTGCGAGGACTTTATGATCTGAAATATGGTTTTCTATAAGCACAAGCCCTTATAGTTAATTATCCCCCCCACTAACGAGAGTGAACTTTCA
>NW_021347415.1:0-585 GCF_001605985.2 Dendrobium catenatum | reverse complement strand
AAAGATAGGCCGAGGATCCGATTCAATGCCCAAATTGATCTCACACAACTCATCCATGGCGGAACTGGCTCCATCTTCGAATTCACGTGGAGCTTCAAGGACCATGTGCTCATTCTCCCCCGGGTCGTCATCATCGGTAATGGAAATGACCGGATAGGAATGAGAGACAACCCGAATGTTGGCAGAAGGGGACTGATTCTCTTGAGAATAGCCTATACCTTGCCCAGTTCGGGGAAAATCAGTTCGCTAAATACGGGCCTACTGTTGGGCCTGTCTACCTAACCAAGTCGAATGGACATTGCCTCGCTCAACAAAATTATCCACAGCAGGGGAAAAGTATCGGGGAACTTGCATGATCTCATCATCCACAGTGGATTCCACAGGATTCTATATGTCAGTACTCTGGGACACCTACACTATGGAACAACGATGCATGCCAAGCAGATTGTGGTGAAACCTAGAGAGTGTGCAGCTCTTGTACAGAGCGCCTATCTAAAGGTAATGCACCACGAATACTAGTGAAAGGTGTAGGGGAAGATTGAGGAGGAGATTCCTCAATTCTCATCCCGTACATCTGACGAGAAA
>NW_021347414.1:0-362 GCF_001605985.2 Dendrobium catenatum | reverse complement strand
CGGAAAACGACCAACCAACGAGAATTCGAAAGGTTTCACAAGCGCCCTAGCCTCTTCCTCAGAAATTAATAACGTCGGCAAGCCACGATGAGAAGTAAAACTCAGTTCAGGGAAAGAAGAGGAAGAAATATCAGAAACCGCATCTCTAAAAGAAATAGGAGACGCAGTCCCGCTCAGGAAACCAGGATCGGAAAGCCGTGAAGACGCCATACACAACATGCGAAAAGATGAGAAAGAAGCTTTTACCAAACGAAGGAGACGAAAAAACGGCGGAGGCGTCGTAACCCTAGCATGTCACGACTCGACCCGACGGGGACGGATCCCACCCGAGCCGGATCCCGACCAGCTTAACAAACTAACCA
>NW_021347413.1:0-223 GCF_001605985.2 Dendrobium catenatum | reverse complement strand
TACGTGAGCGCCTCGGGGGTTTGCCGGCCCGTTGCAAACATCGAGAAAAGAACCATTTTTTTTTTCTTTGAAAGCCCCTTTTTTTTTTGAAACTCTTTTTTTTTTTGGAAATAATCTCTCTTTTTTTTTTTGACACTTTTTCTTTTCTTCTCTTTTTTTTTTTTAAACCTCTCCACACTCTTTCTCTTTTTTTTACATAAGCACTCATACATACACACAAATG
>NW_021347412.1:0-296 GCF_001605985.2 Dendrobium catenatum | reverse complement strand
CCCAGCCCATACCCTAAAGCATCTGTCTCTACCACAAGGACTTGGCTGAAATCAGGAAGTGCTAGGACTGGGATTGTAGTCATGGCTACCTTCAGTTTCTCAAATGCCTGCATTGTTGCTTCACCCCAAGCAAATCCATCCTTCTTCAGTTGCTCCGTCAATGGCCATGCGATAGCACTATACCCCTTCACAAATCTCCTGTAGTATCCAGTCAACCCTAAGAACCCCCTTAACTCCTTTAGGTTCCTAGGAATGGGCCACTTCTGCATTGCTTCTATTTTATTCTGATCCGCTGC
>NW_021347411.1:0-306 GCF_001605985.2 Dendrobium catenatum | reverse complement strand
AAAATACAACTTATTTTAAATTAATTTAGGTTTTAGGGTAAAGTGTTATTTTCATTAATATATATAATTACGCAAACTATTGAATTTTTAGAATACATGTATGTGTTAAGCTTTAATTGGGAGAGAGAGAGAGTGAGAGAAAGAGAGAGAATCTAGAATAGTTTAGAAAGAAAAGATTTTGTTTTAAATTATTTTGTAGATTTTAAGAATGAGAAATTGATACTTATAGGTGATTAATCGTGGTGGCATCGAAGGAAGAAGGACTGGCTAGAGAAATCAGATTCCAAACTTCTGTAAGTATGCACG
>NW_021347410.1:0-759 GCF_001605985.2 Dendrobium catenatum | reverse complement strand
GTGCTACTAAACGTGCTTTGAATCGGGCAACTGAGCCGTCAGGATTTCGTTTTGTTCGGAACGTCCAACGACAACCAAGTATTGGTGCCGTTTTCGGAGGAGGAACAAGGGTCCATGTCTCTTGTTTATGTAAAGCATGAATTTCTGAAGCCATGGCTTGACGCTAAGCATACGATTTTAACGCTTGTTGGTACGTGGAGGGTTCAGTTGTGTCTTTGTTGGTGACTTGATGAGTTAAGTTCATGATGGATCTTGGTTTTAGAGATCCTGTCTTAGATCTTATAACCATCTGATGAGACGGAGCGGGATGGTTAGCTAATGCAGGCGATGCTGTAAGTGGAACACCAGGAGACTCTGAAAGTTTGCTAACGGTATTAGGGAGAATAGGCGTCCTTGCTGAACAAGCATTTGAATGATCTGGTGCCATGGTAGTAGTAGGCTTGCTTTGAACGTAAGACGTGGGAATGAGCAGAGACGGAGCTGTTTCGGGTATAAGTTGTGTTGTTTGATTAATGTTATTCCTGAAAGGAAAAATATTTTCAGAAAATGTTACATGACGAGAAACAGAAATAGAGTTAGAGATCGGATTAAGGCATTTGTAGCCTTTGTATTGGTCCGAGTATCCCAGAAAAACCTACGGGTTAGACTTTGGTTGAAGTTTGTTACACAATTGATTTGGAATCAATGGGTAACATTCACAACCAAAAGCCTTGAGATGGTCATAGGCAGGAGCTTTGTTGTTAAGTAATTGGAACGGTG
>NW_021347409.1:0-226 GCF_001605985.2 Dendrobium catenatum | reverse complement strand
AATAATTTTTTCTAAGCAATATCTAGCTCATTTCTTTCATTCACTCGACCTATCTTTATCTCCTTCATCATTGACATTCCTTTCTCATGAATTCTCACCGATGTTCTCTCATTTATTTAACCACACCCTCGCTGACGTTCTTCATCTCCTTCATCACTGTTTGATATTACTCCATTAATGAAAGAGACAATCAGAACTCATTTTCTATGAAGGTAACCATGACTCA
>NW_021347408.1:0-337 GCF_001605985.2 Dendrobium catenatum | reverse complement strand
GGACTCCGCGGTCCTCCCCCGCACTCTGCTAGCACTGTCGCAAGCTAGTGCTGGCCCCTGGCCTCGCCCGGAAACCGCAAGACCGCAGTCTTAGTGTCTCACATGGTCTCCTCTAGTCTTGCCCCCCGCCCTGGATCGCTCGCACGTTGGCGCAACCATCGCCCTGTATTTTGTAAACGGGTCGTGGGTTGGGTCAGATTAACCAGGCAACCCGCACGGGTCGAGTCTGGATTAGAAATCCCGTCCCGTTTGTAAAATTGGATCGGATTCGGATTAACCTATTTAGACCCGGATCAAATCGGTCCGACTCAAAATGGACCTATGGAGTCGTTTTGAC
>NW_021347407.1:0-541 GCF_001605985.2 Dendrobium catenatum | reverse complement strand
AATATGATACAATTGATAGGCATAAATCCCTCTATTATCTAAGGTGGATTTAAATTTATTTCCTTAGACAAATATTTACCCCACGTCTATAAGGTATCTTTCGACGAAGCAACTCATGGTTGCCTATAAGGATCTTTCTGTCAGGTTGGTCGACTGCCTCCTCTGGCTAAGTAGACCAGAGACCACGATGGCCTAGGACGACAGAACCATGGATCAGGCTCATCATTATTCCCCCACCATATGCTTTCAATGCAGGATGGTAAATTTTCGATTTTAAATATTAAATTTTCAAATAACTAAACATGCTGTTATTATATGTTAGATACCATGTATCTGTTTGATGACTAGTCTTAATCGAAAGTTCTCTATCGTTGTCGGGAGGGGTAATTAATTATAGGGGCTTGCGCCTATAGGAAACCATAACTCAGATAATAAAGTCCTTGCAAAATGAGAGCGAAATATCTGGGTGATGTCTTATTAAAACCCAATATGTCTTCTAAAAAATTTCCTCAGAATTTAAGTCTTAAAACTCTCCTTGATG
>NW_021347406.1:0-222 GCF_001605985.2 Dendrobium catenatum | reverse complement strand
AGATCCAGAGAACTAAAAACTTAGTCCAGGCGGAACTCCTCTCCGCGTCCAAGGCTCTTTCGCGCGACCGTTTCCCCCTGTCCCGCAACTACCTCACGAGCAGGCGTCCCTCTTGCATGTGGGAGTCCCGTTCGGCCCCTCTCTCGGGTGCGACAGCTCCGTCCGAGCTCATCCAGAGCTTCGGCCGGACCTACCAGGAGGTTCGGCTCTTTCCTTCGCCGG
>NW_021347405.1:0-2076 GCF_001605985.2 Dendrobium catenatum | reverse complement strand
TGTCATGAAACCGGTTAGCCACATAACAAAAAGCCAGGAAACATGGGATCAATTATGCTACAAGCACAAAGAACCCAATGGAAAAATGGAAACAGTGGCAGACCAGTATTAAGCACTATTTTCAAATGCATGATTATGTGGAAAGTTCTACGAAGATGAAAACATGTCACAACACCACATAAACAAGTAACTCTAAGGGTAATACTTGAGTTCGCAAGCAAACCTATCACCAATAGGTGAAAAACAGCAAGAATAATGTGAACTTTGGGTGAAAAAAGCCCCAAAACGATATATTGCGTTAGGAAAATCAAAGCCAAATAATAATGAAAAACAAGACACAAGAGATCCTCAATTCGAGAGGAGGATCATCTCTCCCAAATCTCTAGACAAGAGAGTCTAGAGCCCAAGTTGCCAAGTAACCCTAGTTGAGAACAAACCAAAACATAATCCTTCCCTAAACATCTCATGCTCTTTAATACAAAAATTTTCGTAATCTAATTTCCCTCCCAAGCCCTAGCCGCCCCCTCCTTTTCAATTTGAATTCAATTGGACTAGTGAGGCCCACAATGTGGGCGGGCAAGATAAACGGAGGCGGACAAGAGAGTCTAGAGCCCAAGTCGCCAAGGAACCTTAATTGAGAACAAATTAAAATATAATCCCTCCCTAAACATCTCATGCTCTTTAATACAAAAGCTTTCCTAATCTAATTTTCCTCCCAAGCCCTAGCCGCGCCCTCCTTTTCAATTTGAATTCAATTGAACTGGTGGGGCCCACAATGTGGGCGGGCAAGAGAAAGGGAGGCGGACAGGTTCCGCCTCCTGTAGACCTGAGCTGACCCTTGGGCCGGTTTAGGGTGAACCGGCCTAACAATACCGCCCTCAAAAGAATCACCTTGTCCTCAAAGTGAAAACAAAGAAACTGATGTTTCATCCTTTGATATGGCTCCCACGTGGCCTCGTAATCAGGAAGATTCTTCCACTTGATCAATACTTCATTAGTTCTATCTTTCTTTCTGGCGAACCCTCATCAGCTCTAAGGGTACCAGAACCACCTCTAAATCCTCAATAAGTATCGTCGGTAACTCCGGGATGGCTGTATAGTCACCAATGGCCCTTCTCAATTGAGATACATGAAAAATCGGATGTATAGTCGTTGTTGGTGGTAGTTTAGCCGATATGCTACTGTTCCGACCTTCTCCAGCACTTCATAAGGTCCAAAGTACCTTGGAGCAAGCATCTCATTCCTCCTGTTGGTGAATATCTTCTGTCTGTATGGTCGGATCTTCAAAAACACCCTCTCCCCCACTTCGAACTGGATGTCCTTCATATGCCCATCAGCTTGTTTCTTCATAATCTGTTGAGCTCTCAGTAGATGTCTCTTCAAATCCTCTAGCACTCTATCCCTCTCCTCAAAGTACTCCTCTACTGAAACAATTGGAGTACTGTACCCCCAAAGTGCATCAAAGGGGGAGGATCCCATCCGTACAACACCTTGAATGAGGTCATCTGAGAAACAAAATGAAAAGATGTGTTGTATCAATACTCAACCCATGATAGCCACTTGGCCCATAGCTTGGGTGTCTCCGACACAAAGCATCTCAGGTAAGTCTCCAAGCTCCTGTTGACTACTTCTGTTTGGCCATCCGTCTGTGGGTGGTAAGTTGTGCTACTCTTCAGAACTGTTCCTTATAATCTGAACAACTCCCTCCAAAAGTAGCTGAGAAACACCTTATCTCTATCTGATACTATCGCATCTGACACTCCATGCAATCTGACCACCTCTCTGATGAAAGATGAAGCCAATGTCACCGCAGTGTAAAGGTGTCGGGGGGGAATGAAACAAGCATACTTGCTCAATCTGTCCACCACCACTAAAATCACCATGAAACCTTCTAAACGGAGTAGCCCATCTATTCCATGGATATCTCCTCCTATACTCGTCCCGGTAGAGCCAACAACTGTAGTAGTCCACCTAGTGACATAGCCATGTATTTATTCCTTTGACAGATCTTACATCTGGCCACCATCTCCTCTACATTTTTATACATCTCCTTCCAGTAAAGCTCCGAAGCTAGCC
>NW_021347404.1:0-548 GCF_001605985.2 Dendrobium catenatum | reverse complement strand
AGTTTATTCGTCTAATTCTCCCATAAATTGCGACATTATGAGCCATTACGATGTGTTAATTTTTTTACACTCATGCTGATGTGGAATTAGTCTGCACAATTTTGATTGAAATGACGCTCATGATTTGACATCTTAAGAAAAATAAATAAAATACATAAATATAGTTCGTGGTAGAGCATACTTTTTTTTAATGGAGGCATAAATTGAGTTTTTTAAATAAAAATAAATTTCTAAATCTAATCCCTAAAATTTTAAATAGTGGATTATTAAAAAGAAAAGTTTATAAAATAAATTAAAATTGTTATGTGAAGAGCATAGGAAGGGAAAAAAGTATGATGGTTGATATTGAAATAATCCGCTATTTAAATAAGATTATAAACTTCAGAAGAGTAACTTGATCTATAGTTATAGTATAGATTTATGAGGAAATAGTGAAGATTGATTATAATGGAGCAAAAATGGATGGATGATGATAGTTTCTTGACGTTAATTAGGTAATAATGATTGTGCAATGACAATATGGTGATTTTAATCGAGTGATATCGACT
>NW_021347403.1:0-457 GCF_001605985.2 Dendrobium catenatum | reverse complement strand
TTATTTACTTATATAATATTCTAGTATTTAAATCACACCAAAGTATATACTTAAAATTTCATGTTTTACTTTAAATAAGTTAATATTTGCTATATTTTTTATGTGGTTTAAATATTATAATACTATATAAGTAAATAAAAAAAATTAGATGTTTCAATGTAAATAAGGAAGAATTCAAAGTATGTATGTAAATCTCCCTAATTATATCATATTAATTAAATTGGATTTGTCTCATTGAAATACATCATCTCTAAAAAATTATTGGAATCAATGTCCAAATGTCCAATTTTGAGTAATTTTGGCCTCTAAAACTTAGTTTACTCAACATAAATCTTCTAACTTAGGATCTGTTTAGGAAGAAATTATTTTGTGCGGAGATCAGATGTAGAATACCGTCCAGAGACCAACCAGAATGCACCACGTCAGTGGTATCAAGCAATATCGAGCCGCGGTATCG
>NW_021347402.1:0-234 GCF_001605985.2 Dendrobium catenatum | reverse complement strand
CGAAGCGACGTACTGTGCTTAATTTGAGGTAGGTGTTTAGAACCATTTAAATTTATAAGTGCTTCAAATTTCTTATTGCTAAATGTATTTCATGTCTTTATATTTTTATTAGTTAATGTTTTAAATTCAGTAATTTTGCAAGTTTATGTATTTATTTATTTGCATTAACTGTTTAGCATATGAATCATAAGAAAAATATTTAGGCATGAAAATAATGAGGCTTATGAAAGGAGA
>NW_021347401.1:0-322 GCF_001605985.2 Dendrobium catenatum | reverse complement strand
TCATCAAATTCATCAAGTAGAGCAATATGATTTGAATTAATTGTAAAATAATCTTTAGTCATAATTGCATGCTCTTTTTGTAACTCCAAAAATTCTAATTTTAGGCTTGCATGTGTTTTCTTAAGTTTCCTATGTGATGCATGAATTTTTTTAGAAACTTCAAGAAGTTGATCGTAGGAAAGTTCACATACCTCTTCTTGATCAAGGTGATTGTCAGCCATCAAGCATAACTTTGTTGTCTCATCTTCTGGTTCCGTCTCCAATGAATCTGATGCAATTCTTCCCAGAATGCTCTTTGAACTTTTTTCTTGTCCTTCCTGAA
>NW_021347400.1:0-219 GCF_001605985.2 Dendrobium catenatum | reverse complement strand
CCCCATCAGACTGGGGGCATTTTAAATATTTATTTGGGTCGACATCGCGCTGCGTGCCGAGATCCCCAAATAAATATTTAAAATCTCAAAGACAAAAAGCCTATCCAAAATGTCCCTGCAAGACAGGGGGCATTTTAAATATTCATTTGGGTCAACATCGTGCTATACGCCAAGATCCCCAAATGAATATTTAAAATCTTATATTCCAAATCTATTCCA
>NW_021347399.1:0-354 GCF_001605985.2 Dendrobium catenatum | reverse complement strand
TAGGTGTGATTGGTTTGAGCATTTTAATTTTATCGTATAACTGTTTGAAATGTTTGATTATAACTACTTAGGATAATATTGTAGGGGAGTTTAGACTTTTCTTTTTATAATTCTAATATAATTTATTCAAAGTATAGATTTGTGAAAATTTATAAAATGAGACATTTTATTAAGGTATTAGAGATCCAAAGAGAAAAGAAAGCCCCATTTATAGAGAATTTCTTTTTATTCGGATATCCTATCGAGGATGTATCACAAGAAGGCTGAAGGAAGGCAGTACCCATAAAAGAATAAGATGAAGATGAAGATTAAAATGCCTCATTTTAAGACTTACGTCGTTATATAGGATTAGAA
>NW_021347398.1:0-337 GCF_001605985.2 Dendrobium catenatum | reverse complement strand
AAAGAGAGAATAGCTTGCTTTTGAGTGGGCTCATTTCATGCCTCTTGTAAAATGAGTTGGTGCTTTGCACATCTTTTTATAGATTTTCAATTTTAGCATCATTGCGCTTCTTTTGTTGGCATCATTGGCCAATTTTTTTTTTATTTTGCAAGCTACATTTTCTTTTATAACCTCTTAAAAAATCTTAGTTGTGAGTATGTCTTCTTAGATATTAGAGAATAGGAGCTCTCTCTCTAACATAAGGAAGAATTACCATAAACAAAGTTAATAATCAAGGACAAGAGTAACGAGGGATCTTGTTGTGACAAAAAACTTTAAACATTATAATTACAAGATA
>NW_021347397.1:0-219 GCF_001605985.2 Dendrobium catenatum | reverse complement strand
CCTCAACCTTTTCCACATCCCATTTGAGGTTCTGGTCTAATAACTATCCCACCCTACCTTCCTCAAGCGCCCCAACATCAACAAAGGTTGGCCAGCGAGTAATACAACGGTCCAGAATCCAGGTGTCACGAAGCACACTGATCTCCTGTCCGTTACTAATTTCCCACCTTATAATCGGTCTTAGGGCATTCGCACCATCCTGCATTACACGTCAAGCCG
>NW_021347396.1:0-259 GCF_001605985.2 Dendrobium catenatum | reverse complement strand
ACTGAAATCTATCCTGTCCTGAGTACAAAAGAATCAAGATCATCAAAAGAACTAAAAACCTGTAGATCCTGATCAACTTCTATCCCCCTGCTCCCGAGCCCTGACCTGAAAAGTATCAACCACATATAATGAGCTTTACAAAGCCCAGCAGGTCACCTAATACCTATAACTGAAATCAAAGCACGGCGATGCTATCAATATGCATGTCAATCAATCAAATCTGTATCAGTCAATGGTCAATGAGTCTATGCAATACGGA
>NW_021347395.1:0-368 GCF_001605985.2 Dendrobium catenatum | reverse complement strand
TGTATATTGGTACAAAATATTTTCGTACACGCTATTCATCTCGTACGAACCAAGTTTGTCCGGTACAAAATGGTTATTACATAAGTTGGTTCACGAAATTTTTAGGACGTAACCAACTGACGTATGTCGGTTCAGTTCATCATTGTACGAATAGGTTTCTTCTGGACGAATGGAGCGAGCCTCAAGACAGAGAAGATTGCCGTCGGACGAACATTAATTTTTGTCTGGACGAACAGAGAAAGCTTTAAGACAGAGAAGATCGTCCTGGGACGAACCTTATTTTTCTTCTGGACGAACAGGCTATGGTGAGAATACACAGACGTTCGTCCTAGGACGAACATTAAATTTGTCCTGGATGATTAGGACTT
>NW_021347394.1:0-210 GCF_001605985.2 Dendrobium catenatum | reverse complement strand
TTCTCTTAAATATTCATTCCTTTTTTCATTAATTGCCAATTCTAGTTTTATTACATGCTCACTGCTATCTAATTAACATGTAAGATTTACTAGTTCCTTAAATACTTTTTCTAACTCAACATGTGATGTTTTTAAGGAATTGTGTGCATTAGATAAATTAATATACTTCTTATTTAATGCATTAAACTCATCTAATAAAGACACATTATC
>NW_021347393.1:0-310 GCF_001605985.2 Dendrobium catenatum | reverse complement strand
TTTGTTTAACATGTTCAATACTGAAAATTATATAAGGGGATTTTGGTCTACCGTAAAATTTTAATGTGTTTACATATCTATTTACTAAATCTTTTTATTTACTTATATAATATTCTAGTATTTAAATCACATCAAAGTATATACTTAAAATTTCATGTTTTACTTTTGATAAGTTAATAACTTTTTTGCTTTGTATCGGAGCTCGATACTAGATGATGACGTATTCTGATTGGTCTCCGAACGATACCCGGTGTCTGCATAAAATATTTTTTTCGTCAAAAGGGACAACAATGCTTTGCTTGGTTGTAAC
>NW_021347392.1:0-233 GCF_001605985.2 Dendrobium catenatum | reverse complement strand
ACTATACATCAAGAGGATGAGATGTCAAGTTATAGGCCTGTTGAAATTGATGAGATGTCAACTACAACCCCATGTATTGAAATGCAGTTAGAAGATATGAATAGTTTAACAGCTCATCAAGTGAGAATGAGAATGAAAGTGAAGATACCCTAGAGAGCAATAAAAATATTTTTGATTTTGAGTAGTTTTATGTAATTTAGAATTATAGTTTTTATAATTTAGAATTATAGGAT
>NW_021347391.1:0-208 GCF_001605985.2 Dendrobium catenatum | reverse complement strand
ACAATACAGGAAAATCACTTATTACCGGCGGAATTAATTTCCGGCGGCTTTCTAGCGATCAATTTTCTTGTAGCTTTTCAGCAATTTTCCGACGGATTTCCGGCGGCTTTTCTAGATTTTCGGTAACTTTTAAATAATTTAAATAAAATGTTAAAAAAATTATTTATTTAAATGATTTAACAAAAAAAGAATAAAAATTATATTAACT
>NW_021347390.1:0-206 GCF_001605985.2 Dendrobium catenatum | reverse complement strand
GGACAAGGTCTACTTGAAGCTCCGACCATACCGACAGGGGACTATGACCCAAAGGAGAAATGAGGAGCTTGCAGCAAGATATTTTGGCCCTTTTGAAGTGGAGGAGAGAATTGGAGAGGTTGCCTATAGATTGAGGCTTCCTCCAACAGCCAGAATACACCCCATTTTTTATGTCTCACAGTTGAGGAGAGTGGTGGGGGAGCATG
>NW_021347389.1:0-334 GCF_001605985.2 Dendrobium catenatum | reverse complement strand
TTGAAATAATTATATCAAATTATACAAAGGAAAAACTAAAAAAGGTAATAGCTAAGTACAATTACTAATTCAATATGAAACAACTACCTAAATAAGTAAATATCAAACCAACAAGATATTGGCAAGTGCCGAGTGCCAACAACAGAGAATCAGAGATTGCCAAATGCCAACAACAACTGAAAATATTCGGGCCAACTGCTAACATAAAATCAAAGATAGCCAACTGCAAACAGAATAATAGATATTACTATGGATATTTCAATCTCTCATAACAGTTATCAAAGTTTAATCAAACAGAATAATAGACATTGCAATAACAGAGAATCAAAGATAG
>NW_021347388.1:0-323 GCF_001605985.2 Dendrobium catenatum | reverse complement strand
AAAATTAAAATATTTGTACTAGAAAGCTACTTTAAGAAGCAATAAGAAAGCCGTCTCAAATGAAGCCTTAGAAAATATTAGAAATGAACTTTTTTTTTTAATTTGATGTAAATGAGATTCTAACTCTTAACATGAGACTGGTGAAAAAAGATTCAAATAGCTGACCCCATTAATGAGATGTAGGCTTGATGTTGTTGTTGTTGTTGTTAGAAGTCTATTCTTTGACTGCTTTTTTAATGCTTCTTAAAGCAGCTTTTTAGTACAAAAATTAAAATATTTGTACTAAAAAGTTGCTTTAAGAAGCAGTAGAAAAGCCGTCCCAA
>NW_021347387.1:0-212 GCF_001605985.2 Dendrobium catenatum | reverse complement strand
CTAACTAAGCCTTGTAAGTAAGGAGAGTGGCACCGTTTTCTAATATATGTTGAATTCCATTAAGGCAAGGGGGGCATGCATTATTAATTCCATATGCTTTGAACTTTATGAAGGATGTTAATGATGATGGTGATGATGATGATGGTCTTCTTAGCTGATTCAATTCTTTGGTCTATTCCCTAGGTTATGAATATGTTGAGTCAAACTGCATG
>NW_021347386.1:0-1088 GCF_001605985.2 Dendrobium catenatum | reverse complement strand
GGCACATTCAAATTGACAACACTTAGAATTGTATTCACGAACATTTGAACTTTGGTCTCAATAAACTTATAATCAAATTGAGCATCTCAAGGAGACGAAGCCAACGAGACCAAAATCGGTTCAATATGAGCTCAAATGACTCTAAAACAATGGATCAATTCATATTTGGAAGATTGAAAGCATTAATTGGTTAAATAAATGATCTCTAAATATGACATGCTTATAGTGGAATCGAGCGACTTGTTGAGATGAATCCAACGAGCCTAAAATCATTTAATTTTAACATCATTAATGCACTTAAATATTTGAAAAACTCTCCATAATCAAAGTAATTAATATTGTCCGTCCAATGGTGCACTCCGAATTTGCCTTAGATCTTCTTCGTATTTACAGAACGTGTCACTCTCAAAATATATAAATAGACCCAAACTCTCTACCTAAAGGGGGCTTTTGGTTGCGAATTGGAGAGAGATATGAGATTTCAAGAATCTAGAGCTCCATCCAAGCACCACGATAGGTGAACTTTCCTTGGACGACCAAACCAACACACAGCCGAACGACCACTCTTGGTCCTCCGCCCAACAACAAACCATCGCTCGGACATCGACTACCATTGGATCTTATGTCGTTCGTCGACTTCAATAGAACTGATGCCTGGCCACAGTCCCAAACTATTGTGAAATTCACCGTCTCCAAGTTAAGGGACGGGTCAAGATTTGTAACTCACTCTGGTATAGTGGAATCTTCTCAATTGGGTAAGGCCCTCGTGATTTTTCCCATTTTTTGGTTTTCCATGTAAAATTTTTTTGGTGTTTCTTTGCCTATCTCCATCTATTTATTTGTGTTATAGATATTCATGCTCCGCTAAGAAGAAAAACTATCTCACTCTACCATTGTGAATATACTAGCCCACAACACATATAATTTAAATTATCTATTAACTACATAATAATTTAAACAAAGAAGAAATAAGATATTTGTTCTTTTATAGAAAAATCATTGTATTGATCCCAAATTTAAGTCATTTATTATTCATAAAAAATTTATATAAGCTATCAACCTATAAAAATTTAAAGAGCTTTTTATAT
>NW_021347385.1:0-1401 GCF_001605985.2 Dendrobium catenatum | reverse complement strand
TCTAAATTTTTTGACACAATAAAAAAATAAAAAATTCTGATGTAGCTCCTCTCCAACAAACTGTATAAAAAGAAAGAATTGTATTGAATTTTTTTATTTCTCTATCTTTTAGTTTATTTATCTCTCTCACTTTCTCTCTCCTGTAATCTTTTTTTAAAGTTTTTATAACTTAGCAAGTCGCCTAGTCAATGGGCGACTTTTCTCAGTTCTAATTTTTTTTAATTTGTTGATTTAATAGTTAATTAAATTCTTAATGATATTTATTTATTTTTTATTTTATTGGCTTAATAGTTAATTAAATTCTATCCTATTGGCGTCAATGAAATGAGAGGGAAGTCTAGTTCATTCAGTCTTCCTCCAGCTATCCCACGCTCCCATTCCAGCCGAAACCACTTCTACCGTCGAGCATCTCCACGACAAACCTCCGATCTCCAGAGCTCGAGCCGTCGCCTGCAGGCCTTCGACGACTCTGACTACCCAACCTGTCGGAAACTCCAAAACTCCCAAATCCCGGACCTTCCTCGATTCTGAACCCAACCCACGTACTCCACCTCTTCTCTATATCGTAAGCCCTGTCCATCCCCTATCTCCTCAAGACCTTCCATAGTCGAAGCCTCTACAGTCGACGCCTCCTGCTACCAAACTGAAGCCCTGGACTTGCCCGACCCCTTCCCATCTGCACCTCCTTAAGCTGACCTAGACATCGCCTCTACCTCCTGATTCCTCCAATCCACAGAGAGAGAGAGAGAGAGCTCAAATCCCTAACGTCCTTCGACAACGATGTTCCCTTCCCTTAGGTCATCTCCAACCAAAAACTCTATTTTTCAGGCCAAAATACCACAAAAAGCAAAAATGGAGTGGTGCTGCTCCAATCCAACGCCATTTTTTTGCTTCTACGCCAAGGCACCGACCCTTCTTCTTTCCCGCATTTTTCCGGTTGACAGAGAAAAATGGCGTGGGTGAACAGTGCAACGCCAATATTGACGTTGCACTGTTCACCCACAAGCAAATGGAGGATTTTTTGACGTTCGGCTGGAGCGAAGGAATGACGCCAAACGGTCGTTTGGCGTTCGGTTGGAGATGCCCTTAAGATCGGAAGTTACGCCATTACGATCAGAAGTAGCGACGAGAACCTGCTTGCTGTGAAGGTAACTTTCTGTCTTCCGACGTGCTTCTTCAGCTAAATCCCATAAATCTGCAGAAAAAGAGAAGACGGGGATTTAACTCATCGTCAGATTAAACTGTGTCTAAATCTTTTTAAATCCTGCATAGTCTCCATCAAATCTGGCTCGTCATGTATCAATCCTATAACAGAAATTCTGCTCAAATTTCATTATGATTATATATAAGGTGTAATTAATTACATTTAATTATAATTAAACATAATTAATTATGATTAAA
>NW_021347384.1:0-492 GCF_001605985.2 Dendrobium catenatum | reverse complement strand
TCACCTCAGAGTTATTTTCTTAGCTATGATGTAGTACGTCTGTTCTCAGGTGTTAGCACCACGGTTCCAGGAGCTTTGATTTTCTATTGGAAGATCAACTCCCCAGTTTCTTTTGCCGACCTATTACAACATTCGTACTCTACTCTTAGGTGCTAGAGTAGCCCTATGAATGTTCTCTTGTTGTTTTGGCTTCTCACAGGGTCCTACCCGATCAGGGTAGGTGTTACCACTGTGACCCTTCTGATGTTTTATTAATCTTATACATGATTACTATCCTCAGACAGTGAGTGCGTCCCCTCACTATCTAGAGCTATTTTTCTTGTAGTGATGTAGTATACATTGCCTCGGATATCAACATCACTGCTTTGAGAGTTTTGAGCTTCTAGCAGAAGATCAGTTCTCATACTCCTTTTCGTGACCTATTCTACCATTCATATACTAGGCTCAGTCGCCATATTAGTCTTATGAATGAGTTGAGGTCACTTTCACTTC
>NW_021347383.1:0-277 GCF_001605985.2 Dendrobium catenatum | reverse complement strand
CCACTCGCCATACTTAGAGAGAAATCTCCAAAGTTTCATTATTGTCATGAGTAAAACATTTTCCATAAGAATTTATTTTGAAAAAAATTATTAGTTTTTTCTTTTCTTTTTTGTTTCTAAATTCATTTAAGTTATACTCAGGGTTGATTTCAATTTAAATCTTAATGTTTTGAAGTTTTTATTTGAATTTTAAGGTTTTGCTTATGGAAGTTTTTTTATTGAGTTGAAATCAATTTATTTGATTTAGTTTATTTTTTCATATGATTTTATAAGTTTG
>NW_021347382.1:0-373 GCF_001605985.2 Dendrobium catenatum | reverse complement strand
GCGTGCGAAGCCTAAAACGACGTTTTCGGGTTTTACACTCTCATCATCTTCTCTCAATCCCTGGACAGACATAATGATCTGGGAAAAAAGATTTGATACAATGGAAGTGGTGATGTTGTCTATTACATGATGATTTTGGTTAAAAAGATTTAATTCAATTTAAGCACATAACTTATCACCATTATGATTGTATCAACTTTATTCCTTAGTTGTATGTGGTTAAACATGAAGAGTAAGTATAAGAATGATGACCCTAGCATGAGCATAATTGGGTTTTAATCCTTTGTCTCCAGTTCCAAGGGTTAAGTTTTCAGTTAGTTATCTACAGGTCATTCACCATTGATGTAGACAAAGGGGGGGTCAACACTAGTCC
>NW_021347381.1:0-2545 GCF_001605985.2 Dendrobium catenatum | reverse complement strand
TCCGCCGGAAAATCCGCCGGAATTTGCGACGAATTTTTTTCCGCCGAAAATTCTGTCGGAAATGAGCTGTTTTCCTGTAGTGGACACCCTGCATCCTCTACAATGCAAGCAGCTGAAAGTTCCCAACTAGCTCTACTATTTGTCAGCCTTGCTATCACTATCACCTACATCCACTTCTTATGATTATTCATGCTGCAACTAATTAGGGCATTATAGTCATTACATACATCTTAAGCTATATATATATATATATATATAACCATCTTGTTGTAGCTCTATATATACTTTTGCAATATACAATGGTTAAGTTTTGGTTTCTCCAATCACCATGAGTTTTGTAATGCATTGAATAGCAGAAAATGTATAAACTACTGGAGGCTTGGCTTATACATTTCTACATGGTATCAGATTTGTGTGCTTAACCGTGGTATTTCCTCTACCATATGGGAGACTTGGTAGTTTCTACCCCTTCTACCCCACCTCCTCCAAACCTGGCTTCCCAAACTATTGCAGAAGTTTCAATTTCTCCTTCCCTCAAATTTCTCGTCTCCAACATTGAAAATGTTGTCCATATTAGCTTCTCCACAAAGTTCCTTCAACATACAAACATCTTCGTGCTTTTGAATGTCAATGCTCGTATGCTCACAATAAACTCGCTCCTCACTCAGTTCCATGCATTTTCATTAGCAATGCTACTGCTCAAAAAAACTATAAGTGTTATGATCCTACTATAGGTTGTATATTCATCTCGCGACATGTTCAATTTGATTAATCCACCTCTTCAATTCCCTATAACTAAATCCTTCTCATGTTATCTCTCCTACAACTACCGCAAATTCTCCTCTTCCTCTCATACCACCAATACTTCCTTCTACTTTCACCTGCTCACCTCCCTCTACCACTACAAAATAATCCACGTCCATGTCTTCAACAATAACCACATTATCTACACTCCACATGCTTCTCCAACCTCATCTTCAAGTCCAACAATGTCATCTACAAAATTTCTAGTTTTAGAAAGAAGTAAGATCGTTATCCTAAACAAAGCCTTAATTTCAAATTTGAAATTTAAAATTTGTTGAGATTTATATTGCTCTAACAACTATTTGGTATGGGTGTAGAAAATTAACACGACCCGAAACCTGACTTGGACCCGGCCTAGAAAAATCTGGGTTCGGGTCAACCCGTTTGTAAAACGGGTTGGGTTTGGGTCGACCCAAAAACCCGTGGATCGACCTGTTTAACCTGTTAGTAAAAAAAAACTTTTACAATCAAAGAAAAAATAATGATGTAAAATTGTTCTAAACGATGTCTAAGAAATTATTTGAACTACGTTGAATTTTTTAAACATACAAATAATCGATGTCGTGTAACTAAATTTTAATAAACTTTCTTTTGATTATAAAACTTATTTGAAAAAAAAAACAATACATATAAATATATGCGTCTATATTTACCATTAAACTAACCAAAAAAATACATCCAATCAATGGGGTAATAATACACATATAATACACAAGACAAAAAAATGCATCCAATCGATGCCATGTAACTAAATTTTTTGAAATCCCATTAAGTTTGGTTCGGGTTTGTCGTCGGGTCGGGTCAACCTGGTAACCTATGCGGTCTGGTTCGGGTTGTATATCCTGACCCATCTAGCTAAACGTGTCGGGTTTGAATAAACCCGTTTATGCCCAGGCCAACTCGGGTTGGACCCGAACCCGACCCGTTGACCCAAATTGACACCCTTGCTATTTGGAAAGTTTTGAAAATCAAACAACATATCAAATCGATAGGAGAAGAGATTCAATATTCAAAGATTCAACCGGAGTTAAATTGGATACAATAAAAAAATATTTAAATCATTTAAATATAACTTAAGATGGTGGTGAGACTTGGAATGCTTTATGGTGCAGAATGTTGACCATTAAAAGAGAAGCATAATATTAAGTTAAGTGTTGCAAAGATGAGGATGCTCAGGTGGATGAGTGGCTTACTCTTAGAGACAAGATACGAAATGAGCACATATGTGCAATGGTTGGATTAGCTCCAATGGAAGATAATATTAAAGAAAGTTTCCTTAGATGGTTTGGTCACATAAGATGGACTTTTGATGGCCCAATTAGGATAGTCGATGTATCATATTTAACTTATATTAAGAATGGTGGAGATAAACCTAAGATTTGACTAGAAAATATTAGAATTGGCCCTTCTTTATTAAATTTAAATGAGAATTTTACTCTTGACAAAACACAATTGAGAAAAAGAATTCATGTAGCAAACCCCGTTTAGTGGGATTAAGGCTTGTTATTATTGTTATTGTTGTAGTATTTAAGTATAACTTAAAAAGTAATTGTACAAATATGTAATCCAAAGCAACTATGAAACATAAATCATACATAAAAATATAAACAAATATATTTTTTTATTGATAAGTCTTTATTCAGCCCATTTGGATAAATTAGGAGTATAACGACCACTACAGGAAAAACGTCATTTTCCGGCGGACATTTTCGCCGGAAAATGGCCAAAATCCGTCAGAAAA
>NW_021347380.1:0-411 GCF_001605985.2 Dendrobium catenatum | reverse complement strand
CTTTATTTGAAAAATATACATAATTTTCGGGTCCGCCAGAATTTTTTCGGGTCCGTTGGTCGGCCGCAAAATTCAAAAATCGCACGTGCCATAAACCCAATAGTCGCCGGGCCGGACCGCAGAAATGAGGAAGCTACGTGGCGCCTGATTAAGCCATACCAAATGTAGAGCTACATCAGGTAACCTGACCCAATAAAAATTCCTTACAACTCCTACACATTAATATATTTAGTTACAAACGTGGTTTCCCATCATAACAATTTTTTAATAAAAGTAATAAAATGCAATAGACTAACACTACTATGGTCGTGGTATAGAAGAAAAGCAGTCATAATGTTACTCCAAATTATGTCAAAAAAAAATTGTTATCTATCTCTGTTTGATATTAATCTTTTTGACATTTTGTATGAT
>NW_021347379.1:0-395 GCF_001605985.2 Dendrobium catenatum | reverse complement strand
CAAAATCTCCTTTGCCCCTTTCAACAAACAAAAATACAAGTAACTTTAATTAAATTATCCCATATAGGACTTACCAAAATCACACGACCTACACTTAGACTGGTTTGCTAGGACACAACTACTGGACTTAGGATAGGACGATGCTTTCCTTTCCTGTTTCTATGTTGTGACGCTCTGCATGTGACCCGTGTGCTGTTTCTTTTTGCTACTTATGTTAGCTTTTTCAGTGGTGCTTTTCTGTGACGTTTTTCTAGCTTTCTTTCTGCACTGTTGTTGTGAGCATTAGAATACCCATAGGCTAGGCACGCTTTTTCATACTAATACTGCCTTCCTGCAGGTGGCCGTGCTTATACATCATTAAAGGGGGCTAAAATTAATAATAATAAATATGTAAA
>NW_021347378.1:0-298 GCF_001605985.2 Dendrobium catenatum | reverse complement strand
GGTCCACTCCTTGCTTGTTGTTGCACCAAGTGAATTTTAGACCCACAAATACAACTTCATGGAAGTTATTCTTAGCAAGAAAAGTCTTCATTCCCTTGGGTCCAAGGGAAAGTTTGAATCTTTTCCCTCCCCTTTTATCATCACCTGATAGGATACAATTGAAATCACCTCCTATGACCATATGAAGATCCTTAGCTACAAAGAATTCAAGCCTTTCCCAAAGCCATCTTCTTCTATATACATCCTTACTACCATAGATTTAAGCTAGCCTCCATGAACCTTTATTGAGAACCTCCAA
>NW_021347377.1:0-512 GCF_001605985.2 Dendrobium catenatum | reverse complement strand
GCAAGGGTCATTAAAACAATGCAAAATGTGAAAAATTTCGCTTAAACTTTCGTCCAAACTGCCATGATTTAGTGAAGCATGATGAAGGCCTTTCACAAGAACTTGCAGTATTAGCCCAACATTAAATTTCAGGTACAATTCTCACTCAACAACAGAAGTGATTGTTTTGCACCTAAATCTATATCTATCAAGGAACTATAAAACTATAATTAGTTAAACATCAAATTTCACAATCTCAAGCGAATCCCTTGCACAGTAATAATGGCAATTCTGGAACCCGAATTTCCATTTAGTTTTTGGAGACCTTCCATCACATTAATGGAATGGAACAAGATGCACAAAATTTAATTTGATTTTAAAAACATTGAATGCGCCTATATGCAATTATTAACATAGAGAAAACACCCAACAAACTTACCTTACTGGACTGTGCCATCATAATTGAAAGCTACGGAACTGCTCGATCCTGCTCCGAAAAGTCCCTCCGAACTTGCTAGTGCCAGATGCTACCT
>NW_021347376.1:0-263 GCF_001605985.2 Dendrobium catenatum | reverse complement strand
GGACTCTTAACTCTTGAATAAGTAATCTATAGTTGTTTGTTTACTAAATTTATGCTTTAACAAAAAGTATGAAAGCTGTCCCAAACAGTGCCCCCCCTGCACAAAATTTTTGGCTCCGCCAGTGAATATTATTATCAATCATAATATTAGTATCATGATCAATAGGTGAAATTTTTGTTAAATAATCATTGAGATATGATTTTAGATTTGTATTTGTGGGTATAAATCTTGATAAGGCATAGGTATTAATTACATAACTTATC
>NW_021347375.1:0-267 GCF_001605985.2 Dendrobium catenatum | reverse complement strand
TAGAAAATACGTCAAGGGCGACTGTTGAAGCGAAACTTATAATGGCAGTGAATTGAAAACCGAAAACGATAATGGCAGTGTTCTTTGCAAATGATTTCAACGTAACTCACTCCGTTCAAATATTTGCAGTGTTTGAATGCGAAACTGAAAACCGAAATCGATAATGGCAGCGTGCGAAATGGCGTCTGTTGGCAGCGTGGGATTCGCGAACCAAAGAAGAGTCCCGCGCAATTTCTCCTTGCGACCTAGGTAAGACGAATGTGATAG
>NW_021347374.1:0-1158 GCF_001605985.2 Dendrobium catenatum | reverse complement strand
TAACTGGGGTAGAAGAGAATTTGGAAGAATTTTCATTATTATTAACCTTGAAGATCAACTTCCACAAGGAGTTTGGGTTGAAGGATATGCTAAAAAAAAAATTTCAAAAGATTCAGCATGAGAATATTTTGTTATTGTGCTATAATTGTGGTAGGATACATCATAATCAATAAAATTGTAACAAATAAGACAATTTTAAGAAGAATGACACAACTTTTTCTATAGGAAATCTAGAGAAAGGAATTACTACTAATAGTATAATTCAGGGTAATGTAGGTATGGCAAAAATGACTACAAAACTTGATCAAATTGAGCTTTGGATGCTTATAAATTTGTGTCATGGATTCAAGTTAATTATGGAAGGAAATTTTTTTTTTTTCAATAGACCTATTGTTGTAGCTGGTTTTTATAAAAACGCATTAAAAACCAAAGGGATGTCATATAAACCTATTGTTGTTAATGCAGTTCCAACTGAAGGTGATATTGTGAAGACTATTTCTTATATATTGTATGTTGAGTCTGAAGAGGTTCCAGTTGTTTATTTTGTAAAGATGGATGTTATGATTTAAAAGCTACAATCAATAGAAGGTGATAATCTAGTTAAAGAAAATGATGATATAAAGGATTTTAAGAAGATGGTCACAAATTATTTATTGTCAAGTGTAAAAGCTCCAGATGAAACAAATGTTGAAGTTAATAAATAACTTTAACATGGTGTTGATGCAAATTTTGAAATAACAAATCAAGATGAGGTTACTGATAAAGTGCAATTTCCAATAGAAGCTAAAGCGGAAGACATTCCAAATAATATGAAGGTGTCAAACTCATCTTTCAAACCTTCTAATAGTTATTATGTTATTATTAATGCTTCATTTGGGAAGGATAATTCTAAAGGAATTGAATTTTTATAAGTTATTTATAATAAGAATGGCTTTTCTTCTAAATTTTCTCAACAAAAGAAAAAATTGAAAAAAAAAAGATTTGAGTGTGTTTGGTCCTATTAAATACAGTCTTAGAGGTAGGAGAATTGAAGGTTTTACTAAGACTATACATCTTGTGGAATATGATAGAAGCCTATACATCTATAGATAATCCTTGTATAATGGAGGAGATTTTTCTATGCCTATACATCTTTAAATTCCACAAGATGTATAGGCT
>NW_021347373.1:0-247 GCF_001605985.2 Dendrobium catenatum | reverse complement strand
AATAGTTTTAAAAAAGTGGTTGTTCAGTTTTTTTTTTAAAATAATTTATTTATAACATCCAAAGTGATTTTAAAAAAATTATTTTTTTCACAATAATTTTACAAACGTCTTTTCAAAATGCTTCAAGCGATCTCATATATATCATAATTTTTTCAATTTTTTTATAAAGGTGTTTATAAAATTATTTTGAGAAAACTAATTATTTTTAATTATGCTATAAAAAAACAATTTTTTAGTAGACAAATTA
>NW_021347372.1:0-361 GCF_001605985.2 Dendrobium catenatum | reverse complement strand
TTATTTTCAATATAATGTTTAATTTAAAATTATATATTTTAAATCTTTTAGTGTTGAGGAAGTCTTTGAATTTTCAAACATATATTGATCTTACTTGAATATAATTGATGGTGAATGGTGCTTAATCAATGGACAATTATTTTTAATATTTATTCATTGATTAGTCCTTATAATTATTTAAGCTATATCTTGTTATATGCATCTATAGGATGAACACACTTGAACTTAGCTTAGGCTCTCCTAGATTTAGGAATTGATTGCGCTTGTGTGCATTTATGTATATGGTTAAAGGTTAGTGACATTGATTTAAACCCACTTAACTTAGTGACACCATAAGGACAAAAATTAAGGACTTATTTAG
>NW_021347371.1:0-321 GCF_001605985.2 Dendrobium catenatum | reverse complement strand
TGAAGCCTTAGAAGCCTCCTAACATAGCGTGTAGGTGTTGTCCACCGCCCCGACACCGTCCCTAACCCACCCCAACCTGAACCAATGGACCCGATAAGACTTCAAAAGAGCTTAGATGAAATCGTTAACCTAGTAGGCAATATGACTAAAATTATGACAGAGAAACCCGTTGACTACCCCCACTCTAAATGCAGGCCCCACCCAGCTTATCACCCGAGACCTGAGCCTAAGCCTCCACGACCTCACTTAGAGTCACCCTATCGTCTACCAACCTTTGATGGTTTCTCGGATCCTTACCACTTTAGGGAATGGGCTAGACAA
>NW_021347370.1:0-307 GCF_001605985.2 Dendrobium catenatum | reverse complement strand
CATCATTGGCATACATCGTTGCATGTGTGTATCATTTATTCTGAATTGTGCAGGTGAAAAGCTATGGATCATCCAGCAGAATCCAGTGTATCGAATGAGCAACACAGCGCAGCCCCAGTACCTTCAGAGAGTATGATGCAGTTGGCTACTGCGATTGCACATGTTATGGGGGATGCTCAGAGCAAAATGAGTGATAGCAAAGAGGAAGAAGTGGATAGACATATGCAGATGTTTCATAAGCTGAAGCCTCCGTTGTTTAAGGGAGGTGTAGGACCCCAGGCTGCTGAGGATAGAAAAGATTTTTGAC
>NW_021347369.1:0-220 GCF_001605985.2 Dendrobium catenatum | reverse complement strand
ACACCATCATCAACTTGATCACAATTAATCACTTGATCCACTAACAAAATGCCTTGATCCACATTAAAGTCCTGTGAAGAAGGTTCAACATCCACATCACCATGAGTCACATTAAAGTCATACAAAGAAGAATCAACAACCACTGCCCCGACCTTGTCAGGGACCAACGATTCATTTCCAACCAAAGGAGATTCAATGCCAATATCAACATCAGCTTCAG
>NW_021347368.1:0-776 GCF_001605985.2 Dendrobium catenatum | reverse complement strand
AGAGTCATTAGTGGTATTAGTGCAATACTCGGAGGGTTCCTCCGGGGAGTGGATGTAGGTCTTGTTTTGATCGAACCACTATAAATCTGGTGTCTTTATTTTTCTACCAGTTTTTATTTTTGTGATTTACTGTTTTAAAACTGTGGTTGAAAAACTATTTATACAAAAAATCATTAAAATTTAATTTCGATTTAAAATTCTCAAAAGAGGGATTAATTTTTAAAATACCAATTCACCCCCCTCTTGGTTAGCCGTGGGACATAAACTTAGACTTAACAACATAATTCATAGTGAACGAGTTTCAACAGTGATGATTGGCTCAACGCCTATCTGGTGCCTTATATTGAAAATGATGTATTTAATTTGATTTCCAATGAAGTTATAATGCAACATTATCAGAAAATACAAAATAGATTATTAAGCTTGTAATAATGTTTAATTTATTAATCATAATGATTTTGCATTGAATTATGTTCATATTTTATTTTTATAAATATTAGTCTATCCATATGCAAAATTTGCTTACCCTGAAATGAAAGGCTGATTCCGCCCCGACCTTTTTACAATTACAAGAAAGACAATGATTTATAATCGACGATAACATTGATATGATCATTTAACTAGGTCTTAACTTTGTGATTTTTTCACTTTTCTAGTTTTAAACATAAAAACTTTAACACCTATTGCAACTCTATTTTATCATGTGTGAATCTTCACATGACATAATAACAATATCAAGAACAACAATAACCTTTTATCCTACTAAATGAGGTTTG
>NW_021347367.1:0-235 GCF_001605985.2 Dendrobium catenatum | reverse complement strand
CTGTGGCTACCCCTTTTGAGGGTAACACAGCAGTAGTAATCTTGTATGATCCCCCAGAGTAGTTGCCTCGAGCTCCTCTTTCTGACTTCTTTTGATCTTCCACCAGTTGTGCAAGCTCCATCGCCTTGCCTAAATTTCTTGGCTCCAGCACTCTGACCGTTGTTCTTATCTCAGGTTTGAGCCCCTTCATGAAATTTTCCTCCAGGGCTGATTCTGAGATATGATCCAGACGGCT
>NW_021347366.1:0-288 GCF_001605985.2 Dendrobium catenatum | reverse complement strand
TACTCCTCTTCCTTTGACTCTGAAAATAACTGCTCAATTTTGAATCAATCCCACTTGAATTTCCAACCCTTAACCTCCTTTGATATTGAACTTTGAAACTCCAGATAAAATTTCCACCGCTATTTTAATCGAGAGTATTTGTAGGGAAATTCCAATTTTCCTACGATGTAATTAACTACGAGGGCTTGCGCTCGTAGGAGATTTAGAAACCCAGACCTGATTTTCAAAATCAATTTTTCAAAACCTCAATTATTCTCTTTGGGAAAATCAAACCCGACGATCATTATC
>NW_021347365.1:0-281 GCF_001605985.2 Dendrobium catenatum | reverse complement strand
AGTAATCATGCGCATTTGTCTTTCTTATGCAGTTAACTTGTTCTTTACATTTCATATGCTGTAACATATTCATAACCTTTCAATTTGCTTTAGATTTTCATTATATATCTTTTAAATTTTTTTTTTCATTTTATTTATTTATTTATTTTTATTTATTCTTTTCCCTTTCCATTTAGTATAGGAGCATTGTCTAAAATTTTATACCAATGAATGTACAACCATTTCCATTTCTATTTTCATTTAAAGTGCATGAATATGTTGCGTCCCCTGTCAGTACCATA
>NW_021347364.1:0-311 GCF_001605985.2 Dendrobium catenatum | reverse complement strand
TCTGCCCAGGATCCTAGATCTATTTTGGACACTGGACCACAGTCGTTCGATCCTAACTAACCACCTAGTTAGTTAAAAGTGATGAGTCCAGGCAAAAACAAAAAGCGGCATACAATCGCCAAAAAACTAGTAAAAGCAATTAATCCTAAAGGCAATCAAATCTCACATCAAATATAAATTAATTAATAAATGTCCATAGGCAGAATTGCCTTGCTTATTACAAACCAGAGTTTTGCAGAAAGTAAAGTGGCCGGGCACCATTGACAACAACCCCGATTTCAAGACTAATAATGACGCAAGTTATTTTGAGT
>NW_021347363.1:0-326 GCF_001605985.2 Dendrobium catenatum | reverse complement strand
TAGCTACTATTAGACCTATGCCCAATTGAAAGTCCTTTGAACCTCTGTCACCCTCACATACCACGATCCTTGGACCATCATCACCCAACTATAGCCCTCTGACCACCATCACCTAACTAAAATTTTTTTATCATCATTGTTGAACTATAATCCTTTACCTCAGACCACTATCTTTGCATGATAATAGTCCTTTCAACCTCTATCATCCATTGACAATGATTCTCAGTCCATCATTTCCCTACTACAACCCTTTGAGCATTGTATTGCAACTACAATCCTTAGAACCATCATCGCCTAACTATGGTTCTTTTGACCTTATTCACTCG
>NW_021347362.1:0-234 GCF_001605985.2 Dendrobium catenatum | reverse complement strand
GGAATTAATGATTTAAATTTATTGTAAATAACCTAAAAAGTTTAAATTATTTTATATTGAAATAACCTTTATAATTACAAATATTTTACCTTTACTTTCATAGATTACAATTCATTACACTCATAGTTTCCATAACAATTTTATTTTTACGAGTCAGTTCTCATTTTACCCCACCAATGTCAATTTGGCTTTCAAGATGCCGCCTTAGGTGTGGGCATGTTTGACGACCTTGTA
>NW_021347361.1:0-269 GCF_001605985.2 Dendrobium catenatum | reverse complement strand
ATTTTATGCATTACCTTTATTCTTTAAAATAGAAATTAACACACTCATATGCCATATTTTTAGTCTTTAAAATAGTATTAAAAAGTTTTGTAAGTCAAGAAATTCCTTCATCTCCTAAGCATTTCCACACCTCTATTGGAATATCATTAGGTCTAATAGCTTTTCCACACTTCATTTTCTTTGAAGCCTCTCTAACTTTAGTTTTACTAATATGTCGATAAAAGTAAAAATTTTTATTTTTATTTAGGGTGCTAAGGTCACTAAATTCA
>NW_021347360.1:0-248 GCF_001605985.2 Dendrobium catenatum | reverse complement strand
TGCCATCTCGTTGGTACTTGATGTATTGGTGAAGGGTAGATGGAACCATCCTATATTCATGAATCCAAGGTCTACCTAAAAGAGCATTAAATGACATCGTCGAATCAATTATATGAAACTTAGCTTCAGTTTTCAAATCTCCTATTTGTAAGAGCAAGGTGATTGAACCTAAAGCCCTCTCGCCCTTTTCATTGAACCCACAAAGCACCAGCCTATCGGTTGAGAGCTTGCTAGTATCAACTCTGAGG
>NW_021347359.1:0-317 GCF_001605985.2 Dendrobium catenatum | reverse complement strand
AGCTTACAAGTCTTCTACTTGAGTTTAAGTTCAAATGCATGTTCCCTGTTGTCCTTTGAGTTCGTATCCGAGCTCAAAATGAGTTCAATCAAGTTCTAATGAGAATCCAGGTTCATGTTCATATTCGTTTCAATTAGAATTGAATTCATTTGGGTTCAAGTTCAATTAAGTCATTTGTTGCAATCCCAAGTTCTCCACATTCAATTGAATTCGAACAAGTCCAAGTTCACCATTTTTTTTATTTAAGTCCTTGAATTTTCAATTCAAATTTCGGCAGCCTGCCGGCGTCTCCCCCGTTTAGGGGAAAAACCAAGAGG
>NW_021347358.1:0-339 GCF_001605985.2 Dendrobium catenatum | reverse complement strand
CGTATTCATTATAATATTAACAGTCAGTCTTTCGTGCTTACAAGCAAATTCTATTTTTTTCTATATAATATAAGTCAATATCATGTACGAAATATACAAATATATAAATACAATGAAATATATCAAATTTGTATATCATGCATTTACTTCAAAAAATTATATCTTTTAATTTAACTGATAAAAATTAAATATGTTAAAGCCAAAATGTTCATGTTAATGAGATTTATCACAAATAAAAAATTATGAGTCAATACAAACTTATCCTCATTTTTTTTAACGAAAACATAAATTTGATCAGAAAAATACAAATAATACAAAATTATTGAAATTAGAAACAGA
>NW_021347357.1:0-312 GCF_001605985.2 Dendrobium catenatum | reverse complement strand
AAATGTGGAATTGTATTTAAATATAGCTAATTCCACAATCATGTCCAAGACATACAGTGCGATTAATCTTACAAAATTTGATTTATATTTTTTTGTTGACTAATGTAACTTTAATTTTCAAAAAGTATTAACATGTCACACATATTGTATAGTACGGTCCAAGTCGTGCAGAAAGATCTTAAATGTTAATGCCATAAACTTTTTTTTTAACTTATTTTACTCTCATATTGATGTTTTAAGTTTAATGAATATAAATAACATAATTTTCCTAATGATACTCTTAATTATATATGTGAATCAGAGCATATACAT
>NW_021347356.1:0-511 GCF_001605985.2 Dendrobium catenatum | reverse complement strand
TCAATTAAATAGAAGATGTAGCCTTTGATTTCTAACAAAAACATAAAATTGTTGCAGAAAATATAATTAAAATTTTTGGATGGTAACATTTAAATTGTTTGTCAAACTAACGCTACCACAATGAAAAAAACATTACCCATCAAAAATAAAATAAAATCTAATCACTCATTCAAAGTGTAAGTAGTTTATCTATTTAAAAAGAATTTTATTTCTTTTATATATGTATTTAAAATGATTATCTTAGAGCATCTCCCATGGAAAAACTCTATTTTTCACTCCAAAATACAATAAAATTTCAAAATGCAGGCTTTTTTGTCTCGCTGCAAAGGTAATTGATGTAGTGGATCGTCCGAAGACTCGACCTGCAAGAAGGATTTTGGTTTCCCAATCCAGGGAAGAAGAAGAAAGGCAAGCTCTAAGGCTTCAAAGAGGGTAATATATCCTTAAATGAGCTTTCCCTACTACAATGCATACATATATAACCCATCTATAGAATATTCTAGAGAGACTT
>NW_021347355.1:0-995 GCF_001605985.2 Dendrobium catenatum | reverse complement strand
GCATAAATAAAACAGTAATAAATAGCTATTAATATGCCAAAATATTGACATGTCAAGTGGGAGGAAATGCTTAAACACATTATCATTGAAAACTCTCGATTTTCGTTTTGTCTTATTCATTTTGAGGCTTCATTTGTGAGGCTTTCTATCCTTTAGATTCAGCTCTTAGTTACAAAATAATCAAATATTATTTTTATAAAAAATTGATCTATAAACAATTAAAAAATAGTTCCAAACAAAGTCTTGAATCGACCCTTATATTATGATAAACTTTAATGATATAAGTCTACAGCTTTAAAATACCTTAAAAGAATTAAAATCGTTAGTAGCTATTAGAGTATATAGGAGAGTAAATAAGTCGAGTTGAACTTCATTAATTAATTGAGTTCGAGTTTAAGCTCAAGCTTTATGCTATGAGTTTGAGCCGGCTCAATTATAATGAAAGAGCCTAAAAATTATTATTTAAGCAATTATTAAAACGAAATGATAAAATAAATGAGAAATTAGAAGAAAATTAATAACTAATTACATAATATAAGGAAATGATATAAATTTTAAATATTTTTAAAAGTATTGTCCTTAAAATTATGAATGTTAATATATTTTAAACGAGCTAACTAACAGGTTCATGGCTGACTCAAATTTGACACGATAGCTTATTAAGCTCAGCTCACAAATCATTTATCGAGTCGATTATCTAGCGGACTTGACTCAGTTACAAGCCTAAGTAGTATGGTTAAAGGAATCCATTAAAATTGAAAAAAGGTAAACCGTTGTAAAAAAATTTCTTTCTTCTCCTCATTTACTTATTTCACAAATCAATCACAATCCGGGACCGGCGACACATGGATGCATAAGAATGAAGGCCATGCGCATTATTATGAAGCGTGGTGGTCCATCGCCAGCCAAAGGGTTTAAACTTTGAAGCGTGAGCAGTGAGACTGTCGGTGCGCGTTGTAACAATTGGAAGGTCATATTTTTCTTTGTTCGTTAGC
>NW_021347354.1:0-289 GCF_001605985.2 Dendrobium catenatum | reverse complement strand
GTATCTAAAAAATTTTTAGAGGTCTTATTTTGGACCCTGTTAGAAAACTAATGAGGAGCTCCTTTATAATGACCTTTTTGTAAAATAAATACATGTGCTTATTCGAATGTTGTATTTACATTTTTCTTGTAGCTTGATGTTTGAGTTAACACTGGGTCCAAAATTTCAAAAGTTGAAATTAAAACACTAAATAAAATTAATCCTTATCTCAATATTATATATTGCAGTTATATTTTTATAACTCAATATATTTGAAATAAGATAGGATTTAGTTTATTTAGTTGGATTA
>NW_021347353.1:0-383 GCF_001605985.2 Dendrobium catenatum | reverse complement strand
AATGTTCTACTAGAGATCATAAGCTTTTATATATGTAACTTTCTAGAAGGGAAAGAAAAACATTTTGAAGATTGAAAGACTTGAAAATCTTTTGAATAAAATTTTGTTTAATCCTTCATTATAAATGATCTTTATAACTTACAAATAATCCACTAGGGATTATGTATTTATATCGAATCAACATATATGAGAAAAACAAAAGGGGAGTAGTTTGATCATCTATGATAAGTAAAGACTTAACAAAGCATTTCGACCACCAAAGGAGAAATGCAAGATTTTATTTAAAGATTTATTCTATGATTGAATTTGTTTCGATTAACTCAAAGAAAATCCTATGAATTTTCTCGAATTCTCATTCGCTTATATGTTCTAAGAGAACTAAA
>NW_021347352.1:0-394 GCF_001605985.2 Dendrobium catenatum | reverse complement strand
TGCTGCCTGAAGCTGAAAAGCTTGTGGAGTTCTGGAAATTTGCTCAGGCTGGCTGACGCTGCCACCAAATGATGATGTTGCATTTGACGGTTGGATAATTGAAAGCAAGATTTCTAATGGTATTTATCTGAGTGTAGTGGGAGCGAATTTCATGTTGATTGGAATGTGGGGTTTTTTTTGGTTAGGTGCTTTGGTTATAAATTTATAAATTTTATGGGTATGTGATATGTGTAAACTTATTTTAATTATTTTAAATATCTCAAAAAAAAAGAGGGTAGGCCTGACCGGGTTTGAGAGGAAAGTAATAAGATTTTATTTGGTATGATTTTTTTATTGTTTTTTAAAATTGTTTTCTAATAAAATAAAAAATTATATATATTTATTGACCTTTAAT
>NW_021347351.1:0-879 GCF_001605985.2 Dendrobium catenatum | reverse complement strand
ATCAATCCTATAGCTCTTTATATATACAATCTATTCCTTCAAAAGTTTTATGATACCACTTTTACTATCATGACTCAACCTAACAAATCCCATGTACCCTAATAGGTTGTAAAGTCAAGTATGAGACTTAGGAGTCACCCAAGATCTAATTGAAGAGAAATTTTTTTTCATCCAATTTAATAACAAAGAGTAAAAATCATCAACATACCAAAATAAAACATCATTCTATACATATGCATATCTCAAATATATTCAAATCAAAATATTTGATACAGTAATCATGATACAATAATTATTTTAATAAAATGCACTTAACCCATGATTAAAAAAAGAATCCATCTATAATATAAAAGAAATACCTCTAACAACAACTCATTAGATATACTCCATATATAGTTCCATTACATTTATACATGTAAACATATGTATAGTGAACGGATAGTTCATTAGATTTTGCAGAACCTACAACAACATTCAATGCAAAGAAATAAAATGACATATATTTCATCATTATTAAATAATGAAAGCCAATGATTTACCAAATCAATATTTTTATTTTGCTACTCTTATACATGTATCATGCATAGTACAATCATGATCAATTTTATTATGTTAGAATCATATGTAAATGTGTCATAACTTTAATTTCTCGGGATATAATAGAATTAAGAATTAAATCCTTAAATCTACTTTTCTCAATCATAATACAGAAAAAACATAGAGCTAACAAAATAGTTCTAAATAATATTAACCATTTAAAGTATCATTAAATTTCATCTCTAAACAAAAATTATATATAATAATCTAGTTAATACAAAGTCCATACATAAAAAATAAATATCTGTATTACAAAATTTCTCAAAAATCTTGATCATGATG
>NW_021347350.1:0-404 GCF_001605985.2 Dendrobium catenatum | reverse complement strand
AATATGTAAACATTGTTCATTCATTTTCCTTCTAAAATAAGTTTGTCATTTAAACTATTTAAACATTTAATAAAGAGAAATTTAATGTCAAAACCTTTATCACATAATTGATTAATGCTGAGTAAATTATGCTTCAAATCATAAACTAATAAAATATTTTAAATTAAAAAATTCTTATCATTACCAATAATACCTGAGCCCACCACTTTTCTGGTGATGTTGTCTTTCAAAGTTACTTTGCCTCTTGTCTTGGTCTCCAGTAAAATGAATTTCTTTGTATCTCCAGTCATATGTCACAAGCAGCCACTGTCCAGGTACCATAGGCTTTCACTAGGTCTTTTGTGAGAGCATCCCTATAATTTCATTTAAGGGTTAGATTTGGGAACCCAAGTGAGTTTGAGTTC
>NW_021347349.1:0-248 GCF_001605985.2 Dendrobium catenatum | reverse complement strand
CTGGGATCTCAGAAAGTAAAGCATGTTTGCACCAATGGTCCCAATGCAGCGAAATAGGAGGCAGATGCAGAGATTCTAAAGTTAAAGAAGGATTTTGAAGCCTGGGGACTAAATAGAAGAAGCGTGCTCTTGAGAAATACGAAGTGAAAGGGCAAGTAGAAAAAAAGAAAAAAATTTGCTCCGAACCTCTATTTTGAATCCCTCAAATCTTGCTGCCTTCACCTCGATCAAATCGTATTACTGAGACG
>NW_021347348.1:0-340 GCF_001605985.2 Dendrobium catenatum | reverse complement strand
GAAAGAAGTATATGTGAAATTGTTTAGATTTATGATTTCTCCTACTTTTGGGAGAAATGATTAACTAAAATAAGCAACGACATGTATGAATACAATTATGGAAAAGAAAAAGGATATGTAATCAGTATATCAAAGAAATAGAAAGTAAAGTTTAGAAAGAAAACATACACATGTATATGATTCGTATATGCAAATGCTCCGAAAATTCGGCCCCGGCCTCCCCGTCGCGCGATTTCTTTTCTTTTTAATTCGGCGAGGGAGTTTTAACTGAATAAGTTCCGAGGTAAATTTTGGAAGGCAGAAGGGTTTGTATATAAGACACTACCCAGAGATTTCGCCC
>NW_021347347.1:0-211 GCF_001605985.2 Dendrobium catenatum | reverse complement strand
AGCTTAAATATACGACTAGCCAAAGATGGAAAGAGAATCCAATTCCCAGCGGAGTCGCCAGAAATCTGTGGGCTCCGAAAATTCGGCTCCGGTCTCCGCCCACTCCGCTCTTCTTTTTATTTGAGCGAGGGAGTTTTAACGGAATTAAGTTTCGGGGTAAATTTTGGAAGACAGTTGTAGATAAGACACTACCCAGAGATTTCGCCCTCAT
>NW_021347346.1:0-290 GCF_001605985.2 Dendrobium catenatum | reverse complement strand
GCAGAGCTCTTAATATATCCAGGTTTCCTGCACTCATAGCAAATAACATCATTTGAGACCTTGACATTTCTATTAAATTTACCTCGATTCCATTATTGGCGTCTCTTTTGCTTCCTTTTCAGAAAGCCTCTGAATTGTCTAGTCATCATTACGATGTTGTCTTTATCCTCAAGCTTTGAGTGTTCACTCTCTAACTCCTCCACTTTCAGTGCTATGTTCTTCTCTCTTTATGGTTCACCTGCATCAATCTTTCTTTGGCTAAATCCTTGCTCATAAGCAATTAGCGATCC
>NW_021347345.1:0-1449 GCF_001605985.2 Dendrobium catenatum | reverse complement strand
GCAACAATCTCCCCCTTTTTGATGATGGCAAATAATTTTAATTTGAATTTTCAAAAAGGAATATTTTCTCTTAATCTTCCCCTTACTAGAATAACACTTTAAAAAAATAGGGGAGATAAAAATATTTTTAAGGTTTTAAAAATTTTTGAAAAGAAAAAAAAAGGATACAAATTCAACAGTACGTTCTCCCCCTTTGACATTATCAAAAAGAGAGGAGGTACGAAAAAACAAAACACAAAAAACGTTCCCTAATCTAGTGAGAAAACAAAATATTCTTAAAATGATAAAGTTACCTCATGATTTTAATCAAAATCATAGTAGAATTGGATTTGACAACGCATAGCCCAGAAAAGGTTAAAAACTCAGAAATTGATAATCCAAACTCAAATTCTTTAAAAGGGCAAAAAAACGTTTTAATTCAAGATCTAAATCAAGGAATAAATTAGAGAAAGAAACAATAATTTTTTAAAAACTCGTTCCATAAAATATATCTAATAGAAGATCAATGCATGAATTTTTGAATCAAGAATCAAGATTTTCAAACTCAAGTATCGAACATATCAAGGATTTTCTTAGGCTTTTAGTAGTATAAGAAAAAATAAGCATGCTCATTTTATGCCCTTTATCACTTGAATGACTCTTTGAGCATCTTTTGATTTTTAATACACATTGTGTATTTTTTTTATTTGGCGTCATTGCGCATCTTTTGGTTTGGCATCATTGGCCACTTTTTTTATTTTATTTTTTTAAATATGCTTTCTTTCTTATATTTTCAAATCTAAACTAAACCCAAATTATTGACAACACGAACAACTTGATTAAAAAAATTTTAAGGTGGATTCAACAATCTTGCAAAAGATTCCTATGCGATAGAAAAAATGTAGGGAGATGAAAAAAAATAGTTTCAAAATCCAATTTAAAATATGATGAAGATTTTGAATCAAAAGTAAAATAACCTCTTTTAAGAAGAGAGAAAAAGAAACAAAATCATGAGTTCCCTTCCTCTGACTATTTTAAAAAAGTCAATCACAACTTACCAAAGATTTCAAGAAAAAAATAAAAAATAGATTTTTCATTTTTAGAAAAGTGAATGTGTGTGTTGATGAGAGAAAAAATTTAACGAAAACAAAAAAAAAGATACAAATAAGACATTTAACCATTATCTCTTTCCTGGTCCGATGCTTCAGAAATCAGATCTGCCCATGAGATTTTTTATTTTTCATTATTTCCCCAGTTTAAATTTAGCTTCGCCTTACCCTTTTCTTTTGCAGGAAGAATTCTTAAATTAGGGCACTCATTTTTCATATGTCCATGTTTCCTACATTGAAAATAAATAATGTCAGAGGAAATATTAACATCCTTACTATTTTTACATTTTTTCCACTTATGCTTATGCTTTGGTGAGCTTTGTAATTTGCTTGACAAGTCATTGCTATCGTCACCAACTAA
>NW_021347344.1:0-269 GCF_001605985.2 Dendrobium catenatum | reverse complement strand
TCTTCTTAAAATCTAGGATCTATTTGGAGAGATTGTCAGTCTATTTACATTCCCACAAAGCCACAAATAATCCATCATAGAATGTTAAATGTGAAATTAAGGAAACATTGTATTTATCTTACAAGATTGTATGTTTCACCCAAAAGAAACATTTACATTAATCATAATCTTTTGTCTTTGTAAGCTACCAAAATATACTTGTAAATTAGGGTTACAATTGATGACATTATTCAAATAGTTTTTGAATAGAACCTGCAATTTTCTAGTCT
>NW_021347343.1:0-2048 GCF_001605985.2 Dendrobium catenatum | reverse complement strand
TTCAATTGAAATGTTTAAAATTTTTATTCTTCCAAATATTTCAATTCTCTTCATTAAATGTTAAAGTCTAAATCCGTCTTAGGTATAGTCCTCCTACGGCATCCTATTGACATCTTTGGAGTTAGGAGTAAGCATCCCTATTGCATCCCCCATAATCTTCATTCCGAAGGAGAAGTATAAGGACCCTAGCTGGCATCTTCTCTTCATTAAATTTTAAACTCTTAAAAAAATCCTCTTAGGTATAAGTCCTCCACGCATCCTATTGACATCGTTTGGAGTAGGCAGTAAGCATCCTAGTGGGCATCCTAATCTTCATTCCGAGGAGGCAAGAAGTAAAGCATCCCTAGCGGCATCTTTCTCTTCATTAAATGGTTAAAATCTTAAATCTGTCTTTAGGTATAGTCCCTCCTACGACATCCTAATTATATCTTTGGATTTAGGAATTAAGCACCTAGTGGCATCCTAATTTCATTCGCGAGAAGAAGTATAAGCGGATCCCCAGCGACATCTTCTCCTTCATTTAAACTCTTAAATCTTAAATCTCTATAAGTAAATCCTCCTACGGCATCCTATTGAACATCTTTTGGAGTTAGAAATATTAGCACCCTAGTGGCATCCTAATTCTTCATTTCCGATGAGAAAGATAAGCATCCCAGCGGCTAATCTTCTCTTCATTAAATCTTAAATCTTAAATCCGTCTTTAGGGTATACGTCCTCCTAGGACAAAACCTAATGACATCTTTGGACTTAGAATAAGCATCCCTAGTGGCATCTCTCAATCTTCATTCCGAGGAGAAGTTAAGCATCTCCCAACGGCATCTTTCTTTCATTAAATCTTAAAATCTCTAAATCCGTCTTTAGGTATTAAGTCCTGCTTACGGCATCTATTGGACAATCTTGGGAGTTAGGAATGAAGCATCCTAGTGGCCATCGTAATCTTCATTTCCGAGGAGAAGTTATAAGCATCCCAGCGCATCTTCTCTTCATTAAATCTTAATCCTTAAAATCCGTCTATAGTATAAGTCCCTCCTACGGCATCCTATTGACATTTTTGGATTAGAATTAAGATCCAGTAGGCCATCCTAATTTTCCTCCCGAGAAAATATAAGCATCCTAGTTGCATCTTTTCTTACATCTATTTACCAACTCTTGAAGTTAGTCTTGATTTATAAAAAACAATTTGAAGATTGAAAAATTTGAAAATCTTTGAATTAAAAATTTATTTTCTCCTCCACTATAAATGATCTTTATAACTTACGAGTAATCCACTAGGGAATATGTTTTTATATCAGATCATCATATGTGAGGAAAACAAAAAAAGAGTAGTTTGATCATCTTTGATAAGTAAAGACTTAACAAAGCATCTCGACCACCAAAGGAGAAATGCAAGATTTTATTTAAAGATTGATTCTATGAATGAATTTGTTTCGATTAACTCAAAGAAAATCATATGAATTTTCTAGAGTTCTCATTCGCTTATATGTTCTAAGAGAACTAAATGCAACATGATAAAATTTTCCTTAGAAAATTTAAACTTTTGCATGAGTTGTTATAGAACAAGGAGAATATTTGAGCATCCTTTATAGTGAAAGCACTAAGGAATATCAAATACTCACAATGATTAAGAAAAGTTTGATTTTCATCAAAAAGTGAAAGCTTTATTTTTCATTTGATAATTCTCTTATAATATTTGAAAGTGATCGTTTAAGTTTTAATCATCTTAACCCAATGAAAATGACAGATGGGAAAAGATTTAAAAACTAAACGAAGAATTGGTTGACTCCTCCTAAATTAAATAGTTTGAATATGACCAACATGAGTTTTATCAAAATATTCAAAACTTAACAACTTTCTTAAAAGAAAATTGTAGTTTCAAATATTTTAGATTTCAATGCTATGGAAAGATTATTTAATGGGGATAGAGTTGGTTAGACTCTAACATCCGATTCTAATTTATGAAAAAGATATACTTTGAATTAAATGTTATGTCTATTTGACGAAGCCATCATAAACTCTATCGGGAATAAAATCCCTCCAATTCTAACATC
>NW_021347342.1:0-243 GCF_001605985.2 Dendrobium catenatum | reverse complement strand
GTTATCTGGCATATAGTAGCAGTATGGGCATGGAATTGAAAAGTTTGGATGTTTGGAAATTTGCGTTGAAAGAGTTTGATATTTAAAATTGGAAATTTCATCATCTTTCACTTAAAGTGGATGGTGGGGGAATGAATGATAGACCCAATCAAGATCCCATGGTTCCGTCGTCCCGGGCCATCGTGGTCCCTTGTCTACTTAGTCAGAGGGGGTAGTCGACCCAACCTGATAGAAGGATCCTTG
>NW_021347341.1:0-218 GCF_001605985.2 Dendrobium catenatum | reverse complement strand
TTAATAGGTTGTAACTTAATTTTTTTAAAATAAAATTTCACTTAGCATCTTCTCAAAAAAATAATTTAAAGAAGCATTAGTAAAAAAAATCATCAGCAAAACATAAATGGGAAATAGGAAAGCTACCCAAAGTTCCAAAATGGAGGCTAGCGTGATTCCCAAAGTGGTGGGCAAGGCCTTTAGATAGGTACTATGTAGTAATAATGAAAAGGGTAGGA
>NW_021347340.1:0-390 GCF_001605985.2 Dendrobium catenatum | reverse complement strand
TGTGAGGTCTACATGATAAAATGATAATCTATTGGTTGCTTTGAGGTTGCTAGAAAACCAATTTATGGTGGAGTGCATGAGTTATTAATTTTGCTTATTAGGATGAGTCAACTCCCATGCTTTAACAATTTAATGATCTAGGCATAGTCATGGGCAAAGAGAAATGCTTAATGTACTGTAGTCTAAACATTATTAATCTTTGGACTTTGAGATGGAGTTGTTGACTCAATCAGATGGTAATGATGAACTTTGGAATGCGGAGAATTTTTTTGTCCCACATCAGCTCCCCTTAGAGTATAAAGAGTTTCGTTTGAGTTGATCTATAACTGAATATATGTAGTGTAATATTAGTAGTAATAGATCTAGTGAGGGGAATGTGACTTTGGTCGA
>NW_021347339.1:0-299 GCF_001605985.2 Dendrobium catenatum | reverse complement strand
AGGATTTTCAAAAATGTTGAACAAGAGCTCTTAAATATAAGAGCTTCAAAGGAGCTCATTAATTGCAAGTTGCCGCCTTTATCGTCCAAGACAATATTGAAATCATCCTGGCAGATCAGTAGAAATCTCATAAGATAGGCTAGAGCATCGCCCTGAATGCAAACTGGATGATTGAAAATTGGCTTGAACATCCCGGACAATCTCACGATCGTCCTGGCCGATCAGTTCAAATTAGAGGCAAATCGTCCAGAGCATTGCCCTGAATTTGAGCTGTCCGATCCAAATCGGCCAAGAGAAAC
>NW_021347338.1:0-267 GCF_001605985.2 Dendrobium catenatum | reverse complement strand
GTGAATTCAGGGATTGCTTTGCCTGGACATATGCCGAAATGCCTGGCTTATCCCCTGACGTAGCAGTTCACATATTAGCAATCAAACCGGATGTGGCACCCGTCAAACAAGCTCCTAGAAGAATGAGATTGGAGATTGAAGAACAGGTGATTGCAGAAATGAAGAAGCTAATAGAAGCAGGCTTTATCCGAGAAGAAAAATATGCTGACTGGATTGCAAATATCGTCCCTGTAAAAAAGAAGAATGGACAAATTCGTGTCTGTATTG
>NW_021347337.1:0-211 GCF_001605985.2 Dendrobium catenatum | reverse complement strand
TACTCACAAATTTAGTAATTTTTATTTAAAAATATATATTTTTTAAGTTCTTAGAGATTAATAAATGATCTAGAAAGAAGTAATTATTGTGATAATGTCATACGTAATTTTAATTTAGAAATTTTATGATAGGCATTAATTCCTCCATGAGTAAGGGATTCCATAATTTTTTTTAAAAGATATAATGACAATATGGAAATGGTAACACTAG
>NW_021347336.1:0-395 GCF_001605985.2 Dendrobium catenatum | reverse complement strand
AGATAAATACAAAATGTTCTGTTTGTTTACTCTAATATTAACACACCTACTAACGAGCAATTCAACTTGACTCATTTGTTTATGAATAGATCTAGACATGAGTTGGGTTATTAGACAAGTTAGATTAACCCTAAACCTAATAAATATTCCATTTAGCTTGAAAAATATCTTGATTTTACATCAATGATCATGAGAAATCAAGTAGTATGAGTTGAGTTAGGGTTATTAGATAATTGAGTCTTTAGTATCATTGTACTTTTATGAATAATTGATGTGGAACATCATAATTATAGCATACGTTAGGAATATCTTATCTAGTTTGTTACAAGTTTTCTAGAGTCTTCTTAGTAGCTTATATAAGCAAGATATTGCAAGGAGAGGATCATTGAATGAAT
>NW_021347335.1:0-421 GCF_001605985.2 Dendrobium catenatum | reverse complement strand
GAATTTATAAATTAAAAATATTTTCTTCTAAACTTTCCCTCACTAAATGAATTACATTAAAAAATAGGGAAAAGTATTTTTTATTTTTTATTTTTTAAAGCTAAATAAAAGAAAAAAAAAACATAAATACAACCAACTACAATACATTACCCCCCTTTGACATTATTAAAAATAAGAGATAAAATAACACATAAAAATAACATAATAAAGAAACAAAATATAAAATTTATGCTTAAAATATAATAAAATATAATAAATATATTAAAAAATTAAATATAATAAAAATTAAACACATAAAACAGATACACAAACACACAAAAATACATAAACCCAACACACAAACAAACCTCAACATGCTTATACCTCAACATCCTGCTCCTATTCTGATGATTCAGAAGCTAGGTCTGTTTATGAGTTTTTT
>NW_021347334.1:0-246 GCF_001605985.2 Dendrobium catenatum | reverse complement strand
CTATGTACAAGCATTATACATAATTATACAAGTTTATACACACTATGTATAAGCATTTTATATACTATGTATAAGTTTATACATGATATCTACAAATATTATACACACTATATAAAAGTTTATACACATAATGTAAAAGTTTATATACACTATATACAAGTTTATACATGTTATATACAAGCATTATACATAATATATATATATTTATAAACACTATATATAAGCATTATAGAAACTATGTATAAG
>NW_021347333.1:0-232 GCF_001605985.2 Dendrobium catenatum | reverse complement strand
TACTACCCTAAGAGAAAACGACAGACTCAAAACACACTAGAAGTAAAAAAGACACACTGAGGGGTGTACAACCTGGGCTTATGCTTGCCTGGAGTGAGCTGCCAGCTAACATCCTAAACACAATCAAACGTCCTATATGTATACAGGATAGGAAGGTTCTATCTTAGAAAATCAAGGATTCGTAGTTCAGAAGATCTCAATCAGTGACTCTACAATATGCAAAAGAAGGTAC
>NW_021347332.1:0-234 GCF_001605985.2 Dendrobium catenatum | reverse complement strand
TTTAAAGTTAGGCGGAAAACTTACCCGCGGCGCCCGTATCGTGAAGCTCTACCATTGCCCTTATTTGCCGAAAGGAATGAAGCCAGCGCTCTACCCCGTCGTCTCAATCTCTCCGATTTTTCTTCTTCTTCCCCAGAGCGTTGCTCCGACTCATCCTCTCCCATATTTCTTCTTCTTCCCCAGGTTGTTGCTCCGATTGAAACCTCTCCCATTTATCTTCTTCTTCCCATAACT
>NW_021347331.1:0-306 GCF_001605985.2 Dendrobium catenatum | reverse complement strand
TCCACTGGATAAAGACCCAAGTGGTAAGTCTGTTGATCAAAAGAAGTATAGAGGAATGATTGGATCTTTACTTTACCTGACTGTGAGCCGACCTGATATAATATTTAGTGTTAGCCTTTGTGTTAGATTTCAACATGACCCTAAGGAATCCCACCTTACTGCAGTTAAGAGAAATTATAGATACCTTTTGGGGATCCAAAGCTTAGGGATTTGTTATCCTAGACACGGCACTTCTTTTGAGATTATTAGTTTTTCTAACTTTGATTTTACAGGATGCAAGGTGGATAGAAAAAGCACTTCAGGAAC
>NW_021347330.1:0-226 GCF_001605985.2 Dendrobium catenatum | reverse complement strand
TTCTTGCACGTTTCATCTATTTGGTTTAGTAATCAGTGAGGCTGCTGCACTCCAGATTTTTGCTATTTTCATGCTTTTCTTAGAGTGTATTCATTTGGGACTTAACAATTCCTAGGTTTTCTTTACTTTGGGAGATTTTATTAGTTAAATTTTGAGTGGCTGATCATGAGTTTATTTATTATTATTCTTATCATATTTGAGTGGCTTTTTTGGGACGGTTTTTTTT